>NC_089799.1:17390874-17395874 GCF_040412425.1 Macrobrachium rosenbergii
AAGTGTGTTTGTGTGTTTGTGCACCTGTCAAAGGTTACTAAATATTCTTTACAAAATTCATTGACTAAAAACTCTATTTGTTACAGGATAAACCCGTAAAATGAATTTGGTAAAGAGAACAGCCTCGATTGTATAAGTTTTTCATTTTCTCATTATTTTCATTGCATTATTTAGTCATTCACATTAAAAAGTAAAAAAAAAAAAAAAACTTTTCTGGGCTTCAAATTCACATATTAATTTAAGAATAACTGAATGTTAATAGTATATTCAAAGATTAAAGGTTTTACTATAAAGCTTTTCTATATGACTCTTATTTGCTGAACAAATTAAAAAAGAATATTTTGTTCTTTAGTTATTTTATATACCAGGATAATTATTAATTTGATTAATAGGCTTCAGTGTTTTAATTTGTAATGTTTTATATTAGAAAAGAGACCAAAATACTCTAAAATTCCTATGGTATTCTGAGTAAGTGCATATATATTTAAATGAGTCTTATAACTATACGATTATGCGTGACATGCAAATATCTGTATGCCACACCTAAAAATCAAGAAAGATTCATACAGGACACTTAAGGCTTTGAGCGGTGAACAGTGAATGGAAATGGCCAACTTGTGCTCAAAGTTGCAGACAGTCTAGATTTTATGAGGTGCCACAGTGTCTGAAAGGAACCATTCATAACAAATACCAGGAACCATAACAGTTGAGAAGCTGCGCAATCTATCATAAACTGGGTTTCAGAAGTACATATTTTTTTAGAGGATCTATTGACTGAATATCTGTTTTCATTCAAATAATAAAACTGTTTAATTATTATGTTCATTCAGATGACCTAATCTGTGCAAGACAACTGTTATCAAAAACTGTTGACCCATTTATGCATTCATTTTAAAAGCAATGAATTTTCTAGATTTGTTGGATTTTATTTCTAACATATTTTATTTATGATAGAATTAAACGGTATAAAAAATGTTTGGCGTAAATCGATGATTGTTTTTAAATGATAATCGTAGGGTATTCATTATAGTGGCCATTTCACTGTGTTTACAAAAGTAACCTGGTTTGAAGTGCAAATTCTTTCTGAATAGTGCGAATAAAAATGTAATGTAAATCATACATATCACATATAACTAAATAGATAAACTTTGTTACTAAAATTACGCTTCAGCAAGAAATTTCACAACTGCAAGCAAAACAATGAGTGGAAGCAAAAACATGCTGCGGTAAATATGGCTTCGCATATTTTCTGAAAAGCATTCATGAAATGATTGCTGAAACAAATATTTTTTAGGAACAGGGCTATAAATTCTAGGCGGCTGATTAATACCATCATAAATTTAGTTACGACAATAAATCAAAAATAGATTTAGACTGAAGTTTTTAGTGCATTATGCCCCTATAAATTCAGTCGTTTTTATTACCACAAAAGTGGGCACACTATTAAAGCAAAACAAAAACAAAAAATACGAAATTTATCTATGTATGAATTAAGCGATTTTAACTACGTATTTATATTAACGAGAATCAAAAATACTTTCCGATACAGACATGAGTCAGTGTCACAGTACTTTATTACTGCATTAATGGAAGCTAACGTATATCCCATTCTTATCAGTAAGGTAGACCATTAACTATAACAAACTTTTCTTACAGTGCATTATCAATTTTTTTTTAATTACATCCATGATATTCCGTCAAACTATTACTAAAATATTTAAGATTCTCAATATATATACATAGTCTCTGAGGAGGAAAAATACTGAATCCCGTTATTCAGTTGACTACTGAACTTTCCAAGCCAAGTGGAAAGAAATGATTAACGAAGAAGTTTACTAACTTCTCAGAAACGAGACGAAATTGAAAAAAGATTTCCGATTCAATGCAAGCTTTTCATCTTCATGGAAAATAACCCTCAAAAATTATCCGAAGATAGAAAATGTAGTCTTAATTAGCTTTAGAAGAAGAGGGTCTGTCTGTTATTCAACAGTAAAAAAAGTCATAGAATGAAGTTCTTTGTTCAATAGAAGCTTTTCCCCTCATCAAGAAAATCGACGATTTTTTTTTTTTAGGAGGACGCAAATCATTGTTCGAAAGTGAACGAAGAATTTATTGTTATTCCACTTAAGGATGTCTAATTTGTACTGTGTATATATATATATATATATATATATATATATATATATATATATATATATATATGTATATATATATGTATGTATGTATATATATATATATATATATATATATATATATATATATATATATATATATATATATATATATATATATGTATATATATATATATATATATATATATATATATATATATATATATATATATATATATATATATATATATATATATATATATACACATATATATACTGTATATATATATATATATATATATATATATATATATATATATATATATATATATATATATATATATATATATATATACAGTATATATATATATATATATATATATATATATATATATATATATATATATATATTTATATATATATATATATATATATATATATATATATATATATATGAATGTCTTTTACTGTAATATTATATAATATGAAGATAAGAAGGCTATAAAACACTATTTGAACGTTGCAACCATATATTTCCTGGGCACTAGCTTCTGTGCCCCTGTTCACTGGAAAAATATGGACAGATGAAATGTTATATAAATATACTCAGGAGGTCCCACTCACAACAGACAAATAGATTTCAAATAACAAAATAAAGCTTCCAAGACGCGAAAACATCCAAGAAGCCACCAAACAACTCAGGCCCAATAATCCCTTCATTTTCTTCATTATCCCAAATATATCGGGAATAATGTATATAAATAACAAAGGGAAAGAAGCCGGAGTTTGGCAAGATACCGTGTAGCAATATACATTTACGTGGGGAGAGATAGATCATACAAAGAATAAAGAGCATAAAGATCATACGTTGAGAGTATTTTTCATATATCAGAAATGCAGGACGTATCATAAACAGGAGTATTATAGCTGTCCGTACAAAAGAAAGATGCTGGAATCTGCCATAATCAAACCAACAATATGATAGAGGGATTGGAAAATCGGACGACATCACGCTTTAATCCTCAGACAGCTGTTGAAGGTAGTGCCATGCACAAGACCACCAGAATTACGCCAACGGGAGTTAATGGGCTGAAAACTCCACTAGGGAACCGCCTTATCATTCGGAGACTTAATGCCACACCTATATGCTGTATATATACTCCTTGTAACTATCTGAGTGAACAGTTCATAAAATATAAATGTCTAAATAGTGTTTATTTTATATATATATAGCTATATATATATATATATATATATATATATATATACAAATTTGTTGGTAAACGAATGAGCCTTTTATCATTCCGAACAGTGCCCCAAGTCACTTCATAAAATAAAAGGATTTATTCAAAAAAGCCTAATTTTAAAAATTTTAACAAATACTGAAAAGAAATCTATAAGCAAAATAAGAGTCAAGTCACCAGTTACCTAACTTTCAAGAGGTCAATGCACGACGGGTCAGAACGCATGCGTAAAAAGGGAAAGAAACATCATATCAATTATTTCGGCTAACGAACAAGATATAGCCCAATATCGTATCTCTTTACGACAACTGTTTACCGTAAAATGTAATTAGTCCGACGATCCAAATTTTGTGTAAAACCTTTGATGCAAGTCAAAAATCTCATAAAATCATTCGCTTCCTATTGATTTTCTGCTTTGAGTAATTATCATCGATGTTATCAGATTTGTTCCAAATCAACGGACCGACGGGAAACATTGTCCTAAACCCACACGGAACAAATCAGCGCCGGTTATGTTTCATTTGATTCACTGGCGCAGAAAATTACCATTTATTTTACTATCAGTTTCTTAATTACTGCTTGGGTGCGTGCGTGCGTGTAATCAATTGTATTCGGTATCAGCTTATGGCTCGTAAAATTATATGGTATTTTATATAACCCTCCTTGGTATCAACCATTTCTCAATAATTCTACCACCCGGCTTGAATAGTGGAATTTGAGTTCTAAGCCTCTTATTGTTAGGGTGCCTGGTACATATTAGCATTACTTAGGGTTCTTTGCAGCGTGCTTTCGGTCCCTAGCTGCAACCTCTTTCGTTCCTTTTACTGTAAATCCTTTCGTATTCTCTTTCTTCCATCTTACTTTCCACCCTCTCCTAACAATGATTCATAGTGCAACTGCGAGGTTTTTCCTCCTGTTAAACCTTTCCAACCTTTTACTGTCAATTTCCGTTTCAGCACCGAATGACCGCATAGGTCACAGTGCTTGACCTTTGACCTAAATTCTATATTCAATTCAGTTCAGTTCAGTTCAATTCGATACATATTAGATATTAGCCATCTAAGCAATCTGTAACGCACGTTAAACACTGATAACATGTGATGTTGCTTGGTATTGTATGTGGGAAATTCGCATGGGCTCACGATTGTTTTTAATCAATGGTTCTTAGGTCTCTTATTACCCCCGCCCCTCTAAGAGAGTAGCCCTTCCCTTCACGCCCCCCCCACCGCATCTATTTAAAATTCCCTCCTAGATTTTAAAGGAAAATGAAAAAAAAGTGAAAGAGAAGGGGTGTTTTTATTCCTTGGGAATGAATTAGTGAGATATATGACACTGCTTCTTAGCGACTGTTGTTAAGAGAAATATGAATATAATTAGAGAATTTTTAATTCTTCCCTAGGGATCGCGCCCCCCAGGGTTAAGAACCACTGCTTTAAATAGTGGAGTGGTGTCTTAATAAGCAAGAGAAAATACAGAGGGGCTTGTATTTATAAGCCATATTCAGAGAGGATTGGGCAACAGGTAAATCCACCATCCGCTTTCTAAGCTTTCAATCCCTCAAGTACCTTTTATGAAAACTTGAAAGTTTAGACTGGGTCAGTGTCTCCACACGCCCATCTTTTATCGAAGGAGACCTACTTCTTTG
>NC_089799.1:17405874-17418374 GCF_040412425.1 Macrobrachium rosenbergii
TAGAATTGTCTACAAAAACCTTTCAAAGCTTGCATTAATACAGCCAGCAAGTGAGAATGATATTAGTGAAAAATACTATACAATGATTGGTCTTTAGTAGTATAATATCACAATGGAAAAGAATTGTCTTCAGAAACCTTTCAGAGCCTGCATTAATACAGCCAGCAAGTGAGAATGATATTAGTGAAAAATCACATACAATGATTGGTCTTTAGTAGAATAATATCACAATGGAATAGAATTGTCTTCAGAAACCTTTCAAAGCTTGCATTAATACAGCCAGCAAGTGAGAATGATATTAGTGAAAAAATCACATACAATGATTGGTCTTTAGTAGAATAATATCAAAAATGGGAATAGAATTGTCTTCAGAAACCTTTCAGAGCTTGCATTAATACAGCTGGCAAGAGAATGATATTAGTGAAAATCACATACAATGATTGGTCTTTAGTAGTATAATATCAAATGGAAAAGAATTGTCTACAGAAACCTTTCAGAGCCTGCATTAATACAGCCAGCAAGTGAGAATATGAGTATTAAAACATTACAGAAAATGATTGGTCTTTAGTAGTATAATATCAAAATGGAAAAGAATTGTCTCTACAGAAACCTTTCAAAGCTTGCATTAATGCAGCCAGCAAATGAGAATGATATTAGTGAAAAATCACATAAAATGATTGGTCTTTAGTAGTATAATATCACAATGGAAAAGAATTGTCTTCAGAAACCTTTCAGAGCCTGCATTAATACAGCCAGCAAGTGAGAATATGAGTAAAACATTACAGAAAATGATTGGTCTTTAGTAGTATAATATCAAAATGGAATAGAATTGTCTACAGAAACCTTTCAAAGCTTGCATTAATACAGCCAGCAAGTGAGAATGATATTAGTGAAAAATTCCATACAATGATTGGTCTTTAGTAGTATAATATCACAATGGAAAGAATTGTCTTCAGAAACCTTTCAGAGCTTGCATTAATACAGCCAGCAAGTGAGAATGATATTAGAGAAAAAATCACATACAATGATTGGTCTTTAGTAGAATAATATCAAAATGGAATAGAATTGTCTTCAGAAACCTTTCAGAGCTTGCATTAATACAGCCAGCAAGTGAGAATGATATTAGTGAAAAATCACATACAATGATTGGTCTTTAGTAGTATAATATCAAAAATGGAATAGAAATTGTTCTCACAGAAACCTATCAGAGCTTGCATTAATACAGCCAGCAAGTGAGAATGATATTAGTGGAAAATCACATACAAATGATGGTCTTTAGTAGTATAATATCACAATGGAAAAGAATTGTCTTCAGAAACCTTTCAGAGCTTGCATTAATGCAGCCAGCAAATGAGAATGATATTAGTGAAAATCACATAAAAATGATTGGTCTTTATACAATGATTGGTCTTTAGAAACCTTCAGTATAATATCAAAATGGAAATAAATTACAGTCATGATTGGTCTTTAGAAACCAAAATTTTGTCAGAAAACCTTTCAGCTTGCATTAATACAGCCAGCAAGTGAGAATGATATTAGTGAAAAATCACATACAATGATTGGTCTTTAGTAGAATAATATCAAAATAGAATAGAATTGTCTTCAGAAACCTTTCAGAGCTTGCATTAATACAGCCAGCAAGTGAGAATGATATTAGTGGAAAATCACATACAATGATTGGTCTTTAGTAGAATAATATCACAATGGAATAGAATTGTCTTCAGAAACCTTTCAAAGCTTGCATTAATACAGCCAGCAAGTGAGAATGATATTAGTGAAAAATCACATACAATGATTGGTCTTTAGTAGTATAATATCACAATGGAATAGAATTGTCTTCAGAAACCTTTCAGAGCTTGCATTAATACAGCCAGCAAGTGAGAATGATATTAGTGGAAAATCACATACAATGATTGGTCTTTAGTAGAATAATATCACAATGGAATAGAATTGTCTTCAGAAACCTTTCAGAGCTTGCATTAATACAGCCAGCAAGTGAGAATGATATTAGTGAAAAATCACATACAATGATTGGTCTTTTAGTAGAATAATATCAAAATGGAATAGAATTGTCTTCAGAAACCTTTCAGAGCTTGCATTAATACAGCCGGCAAGTGAGAATGATATTAGTGGAAAATCACATACAATGATTGGTCTTTAGTAGTATAATATCACAATGGAAAAGAATTGTCTTCAGAAACCTTTCAGAGCTTGCATTAATACAGCCAGCAAGTGAGAATATGAGTAAAAAATTACATAAAATGATTGGTCTTTAGTAGTATAATATCAAAATGGAATAGAATTGTCTACAGAAACCTACAAGCTTGCATTAATACAGCCAGCATAAAATGTGAGGAAATATCACAATGGAAAAGAATTGTCTGAAACCTTAGTTAAAATAGCCATAGAATATGAGTAAAAATTACATGGTCTTTAGTAGTATAACATCACAATGGAATAGAATTGTCTACAGAAACCTTTTAGAGCTTGCATTAATACAGCCAGCAAATGAGAATGGTATTAGTGAAAAATCATATAAAATGATTGGTCTTTAGTAGTATAATATCAAAATGGAATAGAATTGTCTTCTGAAACCTTTCAGAGCTTGCATTAATACAGCCAGCAAGTGAGAATGATATTAGTGAAAAATCACATACAATGATTGGTCTTTAGTAGAATAATATCAAAATGGAATAGAATTGTCTACAAAAACCTTTCAGAGCTTGCATTAATACAGCCGGCAAGTGAGAATGATAGTGGAAAATCACATACAATGATTGGTCTTTAGTAGTATAATATCAAAATGGAATAGAATTGTCTACAGAAACCTATCAGAGCTTGCATTAATACAGCCAGCAAGTGAGAATGATATTAGTGGAAAATCACATAAAATGATTGGTCTTTAGTAGTATAATATCACAATGGAAAAGAATTGTCTTCAGAAACCTTTCAGAGCTTGCATTAATGCAGCCAGCAAATGAGAATGATATTAGTGAAAAATCACATAAAATGATTGGTCTTTAGTAGTATAATATCAAAATGGAATAGAATTGTCTTCTGAAACCTTTCAGAGCTTGCATTAATACAGCCAGCAAGTGAGAATGATATTAGTCAAAAATCACATAAAATGACTGGTCTTTAATAGTATAATATCAAAATGGAATAGAACTGTCTTCAGAAACCTTTCAGAGACTGCATTAACACAGCCAGCAAGTGAGAATGATATTAGTGAAAATTTACATACAATGATTGGTCCTTAGTAGTATAATATCAAAATGGAATAGAATTGTCTTTGGAAACCTTTCAGAGCATGCATTAATACAGCCAGCAAATGAGAATGATATTAGTGAAAAATCATATAAAATGACTGGTCTTTAGTAGTATAATATCAAAATGGAATAGAACTGTCTTCAGAAACCTTTCAGAGACTGCATTAATACAGGCAACAAGTGACAATGATATTACTTAAGTCCAGATTTAGGTATTCAAAATGGAATAGAATTGTCAAACCTTTCCAGATGGATTGAGAATGACGCTCAGTGAAAAATCATATGCGACTGGTCTTTTAGGGCAAAAGATATAGGAACTGTCTTGAAACCTTTTGAAATACAGGCAACAAGAAAATATTACTTAAGTCCAGATTTGAATGAACTTATGACCCAAACCTTCCAGATGGATTAAAAGGTGACTATGATGGAAATCATTGAAAAAAGATGAATTGAGAGACTGATTTGATTGAAATACCAGAAAACTTGAGTAGATTTGAATGAACTTATGAGTAAACCTTGGTAGATGAAAAACTAAGACTATTTCACTGAAACAAATTTAGGAGTGAAAAAGAGAAAAGACTAATCACTATGGAGTGAAAAAAGAAAAGACTAATCACTGGGAACTGCTAGCCACAACTGAAGTTGCAAAGAAAGGTTATCTGACGGAATATGGTAATTATAGAAGTTGCTCACTTCCGTCGGTCGTGATGAAGACACTTTTTGCGCTCAACCTCACTAGGCTGCATAAATTAATCAATATGCTCAAAAATGAACAAGCAGCATTTAAAAAGGACATACGTTTGGCTTATGGTGCATTTGAAGCAGTTTTTGGAATTTTAAAATACCTTCTGATGGCTTTATTTTTGCTATGAAAAGACATTTGGAGCTTCCATAGATCATTATTATAGGTCTTACGTTCCGGTAAGTATGACAAAGTAGTTTAAACTACTTTAAAGATGCAGATACAAAGTTAATGAAGGCTAAAAGTTAAAAGAGACATTTTCTTAACAACCATATCCTTTACTTAAACGATGTAGATGCAAAATTATTGTAGGTTCAAAGTTACGTAAGTAAAAGGTTCAATTCCGTACCAACTACATTGATGCATTTTGTTAAAACTAGCAGGATAACTAAACTGGAAACTGATATACCAACATACAAAGGCATCTTACGTACGTCTTTTCATCACTGAGAGCCTCAGGGCAATTTGCCGTGTGCCTGCAATATATTTTCTCCAACCGGGGTCTGGAAAATGAACGTAAAATATGAAGCTGAGAATTTTGCTTGAAAGCATCTCCATGTCTTCCTCCGAAGTTTTCCCTTAACTCTGAATGATAACTGCCTATTTTACGCTGTCTGGCCGAATTGATATCTCACAGGCGGCCCTTTTATCAGGATGAATGGACGCATTTTTTTTTTCCTTGAGCTTCATAAACAGAAGTGAAAAATCAGTCTGTGCAGTATTATAAATTCTATTTGGAAATTGTGAGGTAGTTACTGAGAAAGTGTTGATGAATACAGTAAGGAATAAATAGAAATCGATGAAAGATATGAGAGAGAGAGAGAGAGAGAGAGAGAGAGAGAGAGAGAGAGAGAGAGAGAGAGAGAGAGAGAGCTAATAAAGATGGGAGTGAATGGAATTAAAAATTTTCTAAGCGGTAATGGAGTGACTGAGAAGACTGAAAGATGTCCTTTACTCTCCGACTCAATGACTGACGAACCAACCATTACATGTCCACAGTCTCAAAGAAATGTTTTTCTATCGCAGGTTAATCGTTTCTATTACCTGCCATTGCAAAAATAAGAGATTTTGTAGATTTATTTACAACTGACATCTGTCTTCTAAACCACCTTTTCCATACTTCAAAAATATTATAAAATGGTATTAATTTGGTGGAAAACATCGCAAAATCTAGTTTTTCAATCAGTAATTAAGCAGAAAGATCCAACATTAACATCAACATTAACATCAATCAGTCATTAAGCAGAAAGATCTAACATTAACATCAATCAGTCATTAAGCAGAAAGATCTAACATTAACACCAACATTAACATCAATCAGTCATTAAGCAAAAAGATCTAACATTAACATCAATCCGTCATTAAGCAGACAGTTCTAACATTAATATCAAGTAGCCATTAAACAAAAAGATCTAACATTAACATCAAGCAGTCATTAAGCAGAAAGATCTAACATTAATATCAAGCAACCATTAAACAGAAAGATCTAACACTAACATCAATCAATCATTAAGCAGAAAGACCTGACATTAACATCAATCGGTCATTAAGCAGAAAGATCTAACATTAACATCAATCAGTCATTAAGCAGAGAGATCTAACATTAACAAGATGGGCTATTTCAAATGGTAAGGTTCATAAATCATTATGGCCAAAATAATTTTGGGATTAAATCATTATCTAGTTAATTTCCACATAAATTTATCGAGAATAAAAAGACCAATGACCAAAAGCGACTTTCTCTAAGGCGGAGATATGCATTAATAATAACAAAAATGTAAGATCAAAAGACAGTACACAGTTCATGACAGAAAGAATAAAAAATAAAACAGATTAGCTTAAGTCCTATATTGACTAATTACTGTGTATATTACTAAACACGGAAAAACAAGTAAAAAATGCGCCGAAGTTTCCTCACCGCAATCGAGTTTTCTGTAGGCCTACACCGTATAATCAAGGCCACCGAAAATAGATCGATCTTTCGGTGGTCTCGGTATGATGCTGTGTGAGCCACGGCCCATTAATCTTTAACCACGGCCCGGTGGTGGTCTGTCTTATATCGTTGCCAGATGCATGATTATGGCTAACTTTAACATTAAAATAAAAACTACTGATGTTAGAGGGATTTAATTTGGTATGTTTGATGTTTGGAGGGTTGATGATCAACATACCAATTTTCAGCCCTCTAGCCTCAGTAGTTTTTAAGACCTGAGGCGGACGAATAAAGTGCGGACGTGCAGACAAAGCCGGCACAATAGTTTTCTTTTACAGAAAACCAACTAGAAGTTTTACCCAGGTCTTATGATAATGTAAAGAAAGGCTGATACTATGACTAAAGCTTGAGAGCATACTTCATATTGTCTGCAATATAAACTGCACAACAACGTTGGGATGCAGAACGTTAGAGAAATATGAGTCATATGTACGCATGATGCACACTCATACAATTATAAAATGTCATACACACACAAACATATATATATATATATATATATATATATATATATATATATATATATGTGTGTGTGTGTGTGTGTGTGTGTGTGTGTGTGTGTGTGTGTGTGTGTGTGTGTGTGTGTACGTGTGTAAATTCTAATTGTTCTTTAATGTTTACTACTGATTTCCATGTTTTTAATTTTGTCTCTATTTCCTCTTATATTCTACAAGTTTTGATTTTTTTTCCTTCCGTGTTCTGCATAACCGTTTGTTCACTATGAATAATAATAATAATAATAATAATAATAATAATAATAATAATAATAATAATAATAATAATAATAATAATAATAATAATAATTTGTTAAAGAGAATGGCAGCATCAGTGGAACTGATTTTATATATGGTCTTCTCAATTCTTATTATTTTCTTCTCGTCAGGGCTGATATTTGCTAATAACTGGCCTATGTTCATAGTCTGGATAAGGAATTGGTTTCTTGAAATATTAATTTTATTGCATAAAATTAATATTTCCATTCCTTTTATGCAATAAAATTAATATTTTAAGAAACCAATTCCTTATCCAGACTATGAACATCGGCCAGCTATTAGCAAATGTCAGCCCTGACGAGAAGAAAATAATAAGAATTGAGAAGACAATATATAAAATCAATTCCACTGATGCTGCCATTCTCTTTAACAAAACATGCTTGAAAGAGGGTCTATTACCTTCAAATAATAATAATAATAATAATAATAATAATAATAATAATAATAATAATAATAATAATAATACTAGAATTTTCATAATTTTGTAAGAAACCAATTAGCCAGTCAACATTGCTATTTAAACATTCTCACTAAAAAATCGTCAAGTTGTTAACAATATATTATCAATACAAGTTTGCAATCAATGCACCGAACAGGTTAGTGATTTCCAAAAGAATTACGACCTGTAAGAAAACTGTATATATATTTAAATCACTATGAATTTTTATAAGCTAACTTACTCTTTATCGAAATCAAATATAATTTTTTTTCACATCATCATATTAAAAAGTAGCCACTGACCGCATCTCAAAACATTAAGTGATGCATTATACCTCAAGTCAATTAAGTAAAACGGAAATGGGATCTTTCCTAGATAGTGACCCCCAAGGGTTTTAACCAGGTATGTATTCACATTTACGGCGTGTTTAGTACAAGCCCGTTGGGGATTACCGTAAAAACACATACAAAAGACTGTAAATATCATAACGACCCCAAGAAATATTAGAGTTACTATCTTGGAGAGATCTCGAAAATATTACTGCGGCTTATAGGAAACTTATGATCCCTAATGATCATATGTGACGGAGGCTTCACCATTAGGTCATTTGAGATTGGATCCTGACATTTTCTCTCTTCACCTTCATCGAAAACCTTTGAATATTAAAAAGGTTCCTTCTGGCCGAGCACGAGTTTAAACTATTCATGCCAGGAGCAGAGATTTGAAAGCAATATCATCACGATAAGTTTATTTTGCCAGTCTCTTCCATTCATAGTTTCCGAAGCTTTTTCTTTCGAACGTTATTTAAACTTTGCATTTTCATCAAAACTTCACGATGTCTTGTCAACAGCACTAGAACGAAGGCTGCCTTACAAGGGACGCTTACGAAAGGGATTTTTGTCGGTGAATAGCAAGATATTTTACGTTTTATGTCACCTTTTTCCCTTAAATAAAAAATTCACTGCATGCGCAAGTCTTTCCAGAAAAATGGCTGATTACACTGGAAACATTGGACAGAAGCCTTTGGAAATGTGTGGAAAAAAAAATGCGCACAGAACTCTAGTTATAGTTGTCAGTGAATATTAAGTTATTTTACATTTTATTTCAAGTTTTTACATAAGAAAAAAATCATTGCATATGCGTGTTTCTCTCGAAGCAAATGGAAGATGGCATTGTAAAGATCTTAATAGGGCTCTGCAGAAATTTGTCGAAAAAAATTGTGAACAGAAATTTAGTGATTTTTTTTTTTTTTTATGATTTAAAAATAAAATGGTGAAACGAAACTCACAATATCTCGAGAATCATTGTGAGTTTTTCGTTTCACCATTTTAAGATTTTAAATCATCTTCCATTTGCAAGAGTTCTGTGATTTTTTTCACGCGTATGTTTTACCAGGCAAATAGAAGACAACGCTGGAAAGATTTCAACAGAACCCTTCGTAATTTTGTAGAAAAATCTTACAAAAAGAGATCTAGTGATTTTTATCGTTGAATATCATGATAGTTTACGCTTTGCTTCACTTATTTTTTACCATAAATAATTCATTCCAGACTCGTGTGACCTTCAAAGCAAGTGGAAGATAGCACTGGAAAGATTTTAACAGAACCTTTTGAAAATTTATTGGAACAAACTTACGAATAGAAATTTTGAACATCGGCGTGATGCTGCAGACAGTCTGAAAGTTTACTAGGTGCCAGAGTGTCTGAAGGCAATTGTTTATACACAATGCTAGGACGCTAGGAAACAAAATAGTTGAAAAACTACTGAGTTTGTTACTGACTGGTTGCGGCGAATAAAATTGGATGACTTCTCTCTATGTTAAATCTTTTTCTTTTTTTTAACAGATTTATAGGTTAGCCGAATGAGAACATATCGAGTTGATTTGCCGATATATTCAGTCGCCAAAACGAGGAAATTGTCGCTATTCAGTTCTGAGTGAAAGAATAATGTATTCATTATGATGAACTATTGATTATTCATTTATGAATTCCTATTAATATTAAATTTTTCAGCATCTGTTATTGAATCATTTTTATAAGGAGTATAACGTAAGTATTAAATATTCTACATTTTAAAACTACTAATGATTTATTATTATGATTTATTATTAACATAGAAAAACATTAGCACACATGACACATATATATATATATATATATATATAACATATATATATATATATATATATTATATATATATATATATATATATATATATATATATATATATATATATATATATATACATATACATATACATACATATATATAGAGGTGTATGTGTATGCGTGTACGTTTGTTTGTTTTCACAAAATTATTATGATACTGCAATAAAAAAAAGTTTGTGCCAGTGAAGCAAATGATATGTAATTAAACTTTTCACGCTCTGTAATTTTATGAGACTTTCGGGCAATACCTGTTATTCCTTGAATTATAAACAGCGAAAAGCTTCGATGTTAATTACTCCTGGCTGACATTTAGTATGAAATATTAAATGTTGCTGTAAAATGTGGAATTAACCCACACCGAAGTGTGTATTAAAATTAGGTTTTTGAACTATTATCCAGGTACATAATGAAATTCAAATCCTCTTTAATATTTATGTTTGGTTTGCAAATATAGATGCTTTTATATTCTATTATTCTATTTGCCATCGATACTCAGACACTAACTTGGAGGATCAGATGAGTATTTTGGTATCTTTACATTCAACTCAATTATTCAAATATATGTATGTAAATAAGTATATAAATGTTTCTTGAATATTTCATTAACTGTTTCTTGAAATTCTATCGTATTTC
Organism: Macrobrachium rosenbergii; assembly: GCF_040412425.1. Taxonomy (NCBI): domain Eukaryota; kingdom Metazoa; phylum Arthropoda; class Malacostraca; order Decapoda; family Palaemonidae; genus Macrobrachium; species Macrobrachium rosenbergii. The sequence goes on from NC_089799.1 coordinate 17,415,891, forward strand.
TTTGATATTATTGCGGTCTGAATAAGAATACACCGGACCAAGTAATTAACTCTCACAGTTATTGGCAAACAAACAAAATTATACACATAAGCAAAGACCTTGCTTAATTTTATATCTCAAATGCACGACACCCTCCCATTATCATGAAAATGATATTACCAAGTAACATCGCTATGAAAATTTTGAATAAATCAGGAAACCGAACAATCATAAAGTTTTTATTTTCTGTTAAAAATACTAATGCATGCTATATAGTCCTTTTATATACAACAAAGCTCAAATATATATATATATTATATATATATATATATATATATATATATATATATATATATATATATATATATATATATATATATATATATATATATATATATATATATATATGTACAAAATACTATATGTATGTATATATATATATAAAATGTATGTGTCTGTATATATATATATATATATATATATATATATATATATATATATATATATAAAATGTGGTGGTCTGTTATGCAGCAGCCCCTGCTATTTTAAAGTTGAGAGGCCTGGGTTGATGCCGATGTAAGTCACAAATGGTTAAATGTATGTATATAATATAATATAATATATATATATATATATATATATATATATATATATATGTGTGTGTGTGTGTGTGTGTGTGTGTGTGTGTGTGTGTGTGTGTGTGTGTGTGTGTGTGTGTTTGTGTGTTTTTGAGTGCACGTGTTAGGAGTCAACATCATGCGTTCCCAAATTGTTCTAAATCTACTCCACCTTTTCTAGTTTCAACTAGGAATGGACTTAAATCCCCACTCCCCGAGCACCATTATGGGATTTTAAGGTTATCCCACTAAATCCTATAAATATTTACAATTACGGGATGGAGTTTTTATTAAGACATTTGCTAAAACTATGCCCCGGATATTGTACGCAGTTTTTCTAATGGAAGAGAGATCTAGAGGATTGCACAACTTCCAGAACTTGTAAAACGAATTGAAAGATATGAGAGATCCCTCTATTCACGGTTCCTACGAATATCTAAAGCAAGGGATTTCTGCCGTTTTCCATCGAAGGATAATTGATTCTTACTCAGATGTGAATCAAGGGAATACAAAAACAAAACAAAAGGAATCCACTTGCTTGTTTATCATTTGTGTAAAGTTTCTCCCATTCAAAGGTAAACGAATTAGGAGTAAATTCTTTATTAACTTATTCAAGATAATTCTTACTCAGACTTGAATCATGGGAATACGAAAACAGACTTGAATCAAGGGAATACAAAAACAAAACAAAAGGAATCCATTTGCCTGTTCATCCATTGTATAACGTTTCTCTCATTCAAAGATAAACGAATTAGGAATAAATTCTTTATTAACTTATTCAAGATAATTCTTACTCCGACTTTAATCAAGGGAATACAAAAACAAAACAAGAGAAATCCACTTACCTGTGTATCCATTGTATAAAGTTTCTGTTACTCAAAGATTAATGAATTAGAAATCAATTCTTTGTTAACCTATTCAGGAAAATATCGATTCCTTATTATAAATGATTATGGGAGTTTGTATTCCACTTCCTTAGTTTTGTTCGTCTAAAACTAAATATTCAAAGATTTTTTTTTTTTGTCTGCGATAACCGCAAACCTAAGATAATCCATTACGTTCTTGTCCTTACATGTATTTAGATAACAAAAATAAAAACTGGATGAAAGAAAGAAAATAAACATGAAAGATGCTAATGGTAAAACTCAGTTGTGTTAGTAAATTTAAGGATTATACAACTTTAAAGCTCGCAACAAAATCCTTTTAACTTTCTATGAAAACAACTTGTTTTGTTTTTGGTGTCACTAACTAATTTACCATTTAGCAATCATGCTTCCTCTGATACCTTTTGAAGGAATAAAAAGACTTAAAATCTGTTTTTTTTTTTTCAAGTCACCCATACACTGCTCATTTATCAATAATAACAAACAGTCTTGGCTAAAGCAGGCTCACAATATAATATCTCCGAAGGACACAATAACATACATAACAAAAGAAAATGACGACTCAACCTGACCCAACGCATCACATTCGTTCAAGTTCGACGACATCATTTTATAAGTCCCACCCAATTAAAGTGTCGATCCCTTTGCGGTGTTTTTTTCGTGCGTTTCTCAGAGAGGATATGAGACTCGCATTCACCGTGCTTTGTTCAGTCGACCGATTCCATCACTGCATAGCGATTTCACTCTCGAAAATATGAAGAGTTCTCGCGCCGTAAAAACCTCCAAGCAGATATATCTGAGAACTGAAGCTCTCGAATGCTGTGCTTTAAACAATGGTGCGTCGCTTCTTATTTTTTCGTGCTTAGGTGTCTCGTTCTTGCCTACTTTTTTTTTTCAATCTTCGTTTCCATAATAACGACGGGATTTCAGTGAGTCTAATATACCCCATAAGCTGTGGATGTTGAATGCAAATGAATGGAAGAGAGTACAAACTTTAGAAATAA
>NC_089799.1:17420874-17440874 GCF_040412425.1 Macrobrachium rosenbergii
CTAATCCTAGATCAGAAGCGAAGGGACTGAAGGACTCTGTGAAAGGATTACCATCAAATCCTGGCTCTAGATATTCATATTGTAATGAATATCCTTGACTTGAATGGTTTCCGTGCATAAACAAGTTCCTTGTTTAACTGAATTTCGAGAATTTCGTGTTTTCAAACTAAAATCACAAGCTGGTCAGTTCCTCGTAGCTGAGAGTCTTATGTCTGCCTCTGTTTCACTACAATGTTGAAGATATATTACCGAGGTTTAGGTAGAAACACATTAAAAGCAATCACAATCTTGGCTGGTCCGCTGGTATGGTCGCCAGTGTCGTGACATGCCGCTCAGATGTCTCGAGTTCGCGCCTCCCCAAAGGCAATAGAAAAAATAAATCGCTAGCTGTATCATGACCAGTTACTGCAGCAGTGTGGGGTCTGCGGTGGGAGGTTGAAACCAAAATTCTTTGATAGGTTGAATTTCAAGTCAATGGCCCCTGTGTGTTAGTTCCATGTGAATAGCTTTCATCTACTGAAAAATAATAACCAACATTCTTTGGAAGGTTGAATTTCAAGTCAATGGCCCCTGTGTGCTTGTTCCGTGTGAATAGGCTTCATCTGCTGAAATAATAATAATAATAATAATAATAATAATAATAATAATACAACTAAAATGTTGAATAGTTGTTTCCAGTGCAGTTGTGGAATCTTCTGATCTTCGAATATTTCAGCAGGGAACAAAGTCATTCCTGCCTTCAGGTTTATTGATTTTTTTGTCTGTTTCCTCAGACTTATTTATTTGTCACCTTTTCCTATAACATCTATTTTCACCTTTTCCCGTAGCTTGCCTCCCGATGCAGGCTGATTTCCCATAAGGGTTTTCAGGTGAAGATTAAAAGAAGAAAGAAAAGGACTTTGAAGTGAGTTATTATTGTGTACATGAATATTAAAAAAAATATAGGAAGCCTAATTATTCTCGCCTTAGTTTGATATCGTAGAGATTTGATCATTGTTCTTTTTACTTATGAAAGGAATGAGGAGACACCCAGTTGTTCTCTCTGTCGCTTAACATGTGCAATTGAAATAATTCATTTTCCTTGTCATGACATTTTCCGTATTCAGTCGCGCTCACCTCACGTGATTATCGATTGTATTGTTGCTTTTCAAGCTACCACAATTATATTTTCCCACACACAAGCATATGCATGTAATTAGTAATGCATTCCCAAGAGTAATTACCATGTTCAGCTCCAGTCGTTGTAATAACGGCATTATAAAGCCAAATGATTTAACTTCAATTGAAATCAACCAGGATCATTAGCGGGTACCAACAAAGTCTCTTTGAGCGCTGGAATGCTTTCCACTTCAAAAAATGAAATATTCATCATTCATTTCGCTGGCTTATCTCGCAGGAATAAATTTCACTTAAGAATTCAGTTCCACTGAATAATCAAATCCTTTACTTCTCTCGAACATCACGCCCACTGGAATGTCACTGACGGTTTCTGAAAATCAAGAGACTTTATAACGCAGGGAAGTTCTTTGTTTATCTTCTATCAAATGCTGGTTAGCAAGGTTCATCTCGGCTAAATTGTCTTTTTTTTTTTTTATTCTGTTTTAGGAGATCAGCTTTCGGTACAGTGAGCATGCAAATTTCTTTTCAAAAATAAACCAACCTCGTTATTTACCAGCAGCAATGACCTTGTCTGGAATTGACACGTTTTGAAAATATACAGACAACAACGTTCTTGTACAATAGTACACCTGTTGTAAATAGGACTCACTCAATGAATATATGAAAAACACATAATAAAGATACATAAATATCAAAACTATTCAAGCGCAAGCTTACATCTTCATATACTATGGAAGAAGAATGTGATATTCAGAGACTTTCCGTTGGACATTAGGCCTAAAATATTGCCTTGGGACGGGAAAAAGAAATGCGCAGATGTCAGAAAGGTTAGGATTTTAGGACAGATTTTATACATTTATTTATTATTTTTCTAAAGGGGTAAGATGTTGGGTAAAAAAAAAAAAAAAAAATTTACATAAGGTTATTGGTAAAGGAAATATTTTAGTGAAGTGAGGAAGGACATGATTTTACATTCAATAGATGCTGATGGAGAGGATCTGAGTAATGGGTAGAATGAAATTTTAAAAAAGGGTGACTGTCGACCTAACCGCGCAACAACTCCTCGCTGCTGGGAGAAAGGACGCTGGTGACTGATACAATACATGTACATACGCTACCGGGGTCTAAGCCAAAAGCCAAATCAAAGTCCTTCAAAAGAAGGCACCGTGCTTACCCCATACAAATGGGGGAAAAAAAAGCACGTAAAAAGAAGAAGATCAAAGTTGGGAGAGAACGCGATTTGCAAATCTTATTGATGAGAATAAAGGAAAGGATGGCTAATTTTAGAATAGTGTTCTTGAAATGTTGAAAATTCTAGTGTAAAAGTTTAACTAAATCTTCTCGTGACAAAAACTTGTCTCGCATTTTTAGTTTTAAGTAAATAAGAGATAATTAGGGTCGCCAGCAAAATAATTTCTGATGACTGACAGTGCGTACAGCAAAACAAGAACCTAGTAATATTATCTTATATGTTAAGCGATAGAATTCTCATAATTTTTAATAATTAATTTCGAACTCTGTCTCATCATCAGGTATTTAGAATTTTTCAATGGCAATGAAAAGAAAGAGCTTCAATACCCAGAAAGTGCAAGAAATCATTCAAGAAAGAAGTGAATGGCACGGTGTACGTAAGGGGTTCGATGCACTGCTAATGTGTTCCTTCTGTAACTGTATAAAGTGGCAAATTATGCGAGAAATATGCGCATCTCTATTCATATGTTAAAAAAAGATTGTATAATCTTCAGCAATAAACAAGGCTAATCAGCTAAAGGAACATTTACGAACAATACTGAACAAGAAAGGAGAAATGGTAGGCGTCTGAGGGAAGACGCAAATTTCACGCGCTCTCAAATATCTTTTCAATTTCCAGGAAAAATTCAAAATGTGAAGTTTGTTTTCAACACAGCTAGTTTACGAGGAAGATAAAGCGGCTTATTTGAGGTACTATGCGTTTTCTTTTTTAAAATGACTTGACAATATATTAATGCACTACTTCGTTCATAGCAATTATATTCGCCACTGTTATATGACTCCACACCGTTTATATATATATATATATATATATATATATATATATATATATATATATATATATATATATATATATATATATATATATGTGTGTGTGTGTGTGTGTGTGTGTGTATATTCATGAATTAGCTTTAAAACTATTTAGAATATTTTGTATCGTTTTTTTTTTATTTTTCTACTTCGTTTTTATTGGCTTTAACTTAAGCAAAAAATTATAAAATTTCCCTTCTATACCGTTAAGGCATTACACGATAATATCCTGGGGCGACATCCCGTGCAGAAGGCTAAAGGAAAACGAAACTAACAAAATCATTATAATTCCGACAAACAAACTTATTTTCCACTTATGTCTCAAGTTTCAAACATCATAGCTCCTTGAACTCTGGAAGGATGGTGAGGATGGAGTCTACAGTTAATTAGTTAAGTAATTCAACTACACAGTGGATTTTTTTTATTTATATCCACATTCTTATTATATTCTATCAGTTTCTTTATATTTTTCTTTCCTGGAAAAAATTGTATTACTCACGACGAAAATTTCTACTGACTTGAAATTAACCACAACTTCTATACGTTGCATTAAAGTGTTGATATATTTTATTAAATCCATAAAATATTTCCGCTCTTGCAAAATATAATATTTTAGGCAAAACTTAACAGCAGCAGCTACTTCCGTAAATGTTATTTACAAAAAAGAAGATTAAGTAATTCAAAGAATATTGTAACTGCCGAAGCAAGATTTAGTTATCCAGACAGGAAAAAACAAAAACATCATTAGTAATCCTCTGCTTTTGTCAGGTAATCGGATAAATTTCGTACCTAGTGTTTTGAAAGATTTTTTTTTTCCTGCTTTCATTAAAATTAACTGATTTTCGCCATGAAACTTCAGCTTGAATGAATTTAATTCCTCAGTATACTTGAGAAGGACATTCATCAATAAAGGAATAAATTGATGTTCTGCTTGCCAAGCTTAATCTCATAAAAAACGAAAAAATGCGCCGAAGTTTCTTCGGCGCAATCGAGTTTTCTGTACAGCCGCTACAGCGTATAATCAAGGCCACCAAAAATAGATCTATCTTTCAGTAGTCTTGGCATGATGCTGTATGAGCCGCGCCCCATGAAACTTTAACCACGGCCTAGTGGTGGCCTATCCTATACCGCTGCCAGGAGTACGATTATGGCTGACTTTAACCTTAAATAAAATAAAAATACTGCGGCCAGAGGACTGCACTTTTTGGTATGTTTGATGTTTGGAGGGTGGATAATCAACATACCAATTTGCAGCCCTCTAGCCTCAGTAGTTTTGAAGATGTGAGGGCGGACAGAAAAAGTGCGGACAGAAAAAGTGCGGACAGAAAAAAGTGCGGACGGACAGGCACATCCGGCACAATATTTTTTTTTTTTACAGAAAACTAAAACTCTATGTAATCGTCTTTTAGAAGAATTACACACTCATGGTAATTGATATCAATTGATAGTTGTTTTCTTTCGAACAGATGCCTCGAAGAGTATTTGTTCCATTAGGTTCTATTTCATTTGAAGGTTATCTGAGCCTTCATAAATTTCTTGAGGAAAATGCCGCGTACAGTTTTTATTATTGTTTTACATTTATGTATTGTTATCTGTTTGTATGTACATTAGCATTGTTTTATAAGAAAATATACAGTCATGTGTAAGCTAGCAAATTATATTTCCAGTATCTTTATTATTAATAATGATCAAGAGGGATAAAAAGAGAGGTTTCTGCTATTTCATTCCAAACACCCTGTTATAGATGAAATCATCTGAAAGACAGTGGTGACAGTCACTAGCGGATCCAGAAAAATTTCATGGGGGCCACCAATTTTCATATTATACATAGACACATACATACATACACACACACACACACACACACACACATATACACACACACACACATATATATATATATATATATATATATATATATATTATGTATGTATGTATGTAGGTATATATATATACGAGTATATATAAAATTATTTATTTAATCGATTTTCTTCCCCATTTTTATATTTGTTTATGATATTATTATCTAAATCTTTCAATGTTATTATTTTATCATTATTTTTTATGGGGGGGGACGTGCCCGAGTGCGAACCTCCCCCCGCCCCCGCCTGATCCGCTAATGGTGCCAGTACAAAAGATGCAGTTACAATAGTGTGTAATTACATATGATTTCTTTCGGTAAGTGTAGAACATTATTATTATTAAAAATAGTTCAACGGGACCACTGAGCTGATTAACAGCTCTTATATAGCTGCCTCTGGTAAATGTAGAGACTGGTATTAATAAAAGAGTAAAGCAAATAAAGTACTGAAATAATAGCGCCGCTTTTTTAAAGGGTCTTCTCTTAACATACTGATAAGGCACTGTGGTTCCTTTTAGTGCAAGGTAGCAGTAGGGTCCAAGCCTAAGCGATGAAAGGCCTGAGAACAATAATAAATAAAACAAGGAGAGATAGGATAGAGAAATGAGAATGTAAGAACAGTAGGAGTGGTACCTATGATGAACAATATTGAGAGGGGACAGCTGAGATGGCTGGTTCATCTGATGAGAATGGATGAAAACAGAACTGCAAAGAAAAGATGGAACTGTATACCTGAAGGAAGGAGATCGAGAGGTAGACCTCGTAAGCGCCGGAAGGATGGAGTGGAGGAGGAGATCCTGTCAAAGCACAACATGCATCAATCGAAGAGCTTAGAAGAAGAGATGGAATATTTGAAGACAGAAGAGACTGGAAAAGACGACTGACCCCACTGACAGGCTGAAGGCCTACCTGGGAGTGGAAGTGAAGTCAAGTGAAGTGAAGTGAAGAGATAAACAGTAGAGTTGACCATAACTCGACTAAATATTTAAAATCTTAGTCAGATAAACAAGAAATACACAAGTCCTTAGTTACGAATGAATAGGTAGCGCTACATTCAATGCCATTAACTGAAAGAGTAAATTATGCAGTTGATTTGACTGACCAATAGACAAGTGATATATTGTGCACCCTGAATGCTGCGTAAATTTAAATTGCTTTATCCTCTTTAGTTTTCTGAAATGAAAACTATTGTGCCGGCTGTGTCTGTGCGTCCTCACTTTTTTCTGTCTGCACTTCTTTCCGCCCTCAGATCTTAAAAACTACTGAAGCTAGAGGCGTGCAACATACCAAATTGCAGCCCTCTAGCCTCAGTAGTTTTTATTTTATTTAAGGTTAAAGCTAGCCATAATCATGCTTCTGGCAAAGCTATAGGACAGGCCACCACGGCAACCTGAAAGTTTCATGGGCCGCGGCTCATACAGCGTTCTACCGAGACCAACGAAAAATAGATCGATTTTCGGTGGCCTTGACTATACGCTGTACAGAAAACTCAATTGCGCCGAAGAAAATTCGGCGCATTTTTTACTTGTTTTATTTGTTAAGGACTCACCGGGCCCAATGATTTCTATCACATCAAGAAATGTCTTTGACGACATTTATTGCAAACCTTTAATTATAAATAATTTAGTTTGCAATATTTACAGTAACTAGGCCAGTTTCAATTAAAAAATAAAGAACGCATATATATGTTGCAGTCTCAATGTAAGTATAAATGATTCAAGAACTACCATAGTAAACCAATTTCTATATGCAAATTTCGTTTCAGTCAATTTGATTCCCTTTGCTTATTTACCATATGAGAACTTTTTTATTATTACAGAAGATTTAAGGATGGCTCACTGAAGAAAGCATTGATAAGGGGCGAGACGATGGGCTCAGGGAACAATGTATGTAATGGTGTCTAAAAGTCTTTCATGTGTATATTGACATAAAAGTAGTAGAGATCATCATTTATTTCCTGACACTTTCCACGACGTCCAAAAAATGCCATTTTTCATTCTCAGAGGCGGGATACGAACTTTAAAAATTATCCTGAAAAAAATGTCGGACATCAAACATTCATCAGATCTAAATTAGTCGGTAATCTCCGGGATTAGTAGATTACTTCCTGATAACCAATTCACGATATACCGAGTCACTTACTTTTACCTCAAAGGAAAAGGGATTAACATAGTTCTTATCGCTCTACATCCAATCGAGTTTGTTGAATATAGGGAGATTATATGAAAACAAAATGTATATATCGTGTCTATGCCGGATACAAGCAAAGAGCTTTTCACATAAAACAATCATTATCGCAGAAAAAACCTAAGCTCTTATAATTATTCTTTTTTGCTTGTTTTTATCTAGAAAAAATGCTAGTATTTTTACTACAATGTGGATGGTGACCGGCAGGCCATAAAATGAAGGATTTCCAAAAAATACTTAAAATTTACTTAAAAGTTATTGAGAATTTTATTTACACTTGAAGTACAAAAGCAAAATATAAATAAATAAATAAATTACTTAATACATAAATAAATCAATTACCAAATAATAAATAAGTAAATTAATAAATGAATAAATAAATAAAAACACTAAAAACTAAAAAAATTAACTAAAACGGAGATGTTATTACAAACTACTAGTGTAATTTCTAGGTAGTCTTCAAGGTATTAATTCAACCCACCTTAACAGGAATGAAGTAAATTTCTGCTGTACTTAACCGAATATTCTTCACAGAGCAAACCTTGTTTGTAATTATGGCTTCTTTCGAAGCCCATTACCTATTACGACTAACTCTGGCAGTGCTGCAATGTTATTCAACGAAGCAATAATAATAATAATAATAATAATAATGGAGAAACAAATCCACAGTTATGCATCTGTACATATATTTAAAGGTAAATCTATACAGAGAGCTTTTAGGAATCTGTCCGTTGAAAAGGGGAATCGAAAAGATTCCCGAAAGCTCTCTATACAGATTTATCTTTAAATATATGAACATATACGTAACTGTGGATTTGTTTCTCCAATAACAATAATAATAATAATAATAATAATAATAATAATAATAATAATAATAATAATGGAAAAACAAATCCACAGTTATGTGTATGTACTTAAAGGCAATTCAGTATAGAGAGAGCTTTCAGGAATCTGTTCGTTGAAACAGGGAATCAGAACAGATTCCCAAAAGCTCTCTGTACAGACTTGTCTTTAAATATATGTACATGTACATAACTATGGTTTGTTTCTCCAATAATAATAATAATAATAATAATAATAATAATAATAATAAAAATAATAATAATAATAATAATAATAACAACGCCACCTAAACTCACACAGTCGTGTGTTGGTCGTTATCGTGCAGCTGCCAAAATAAGCACAATCTTTTTCTTCCAATTCAAAGCAATTCCATTCCAATATAGGAGAAAGAATTGAGAATACACTGTAGCTTGGAATCAGCCACCTTCTGTATAGAGCGCTATGTTGTAAAAGGCAATTTAATGCCGGCTCGATTTAGGTTCTGTGCGAGAATTAGGACCTAGTTTGTTGTTCGATAGCCAGAACGTATTGCTGAGAGGGGAAAAAAGAGAGAGAGAGAGAGAGAGAGAGAGAGAGAGAGAGAGAGAGAGAGAGAGAGAGAGAGAGAGAGAGAGAGAGAGAGAGAGAGAGAGACTTATATGATGCTCATCTAATAAATGCTTACCAAACCTGGAGATCCGGAATTACCTTGTTAGTATGAGATACTCAGGTAATGTCAAGTAATAGAGAGAGAGAGAGAGAGAGAGAGAGAGAGAGAGAGAGAGAGAGAGAGAGAGAGAGGGAGAGAGTTCATCTAAAAACACCAATAAGGCAATCGTCCAAAACTCCTGATCCTGAATTATCTTGTTGGTATGAGATACTCAAGTAATGTCAAATAAGAGAGAGAGAGAGAGAGAGAGAGAGAGAGAGAGAGAGAGAGGCAAAAAGAGAAAAGAGAGAGCAAAAACGAATATGACCATCTACAAAACACTTACCAATAAGGCACTCAGCCAAAACTCCTCATCTTGAATTTATCTGGTTAATATGAGGTACTCAGGTAATGTCAAATGAGAGAGAGAGAGAGAGAGAGAGAGAGAGAGAGAGAGAGAGAGAGAGAGAGAGAGAGAGAGAGAGAGAGAGAGAGTTCATCTAAAAACACCAATAAGGCAATCGTCCAAAACTCCTGATCCTGAATTATCTTGTTGGTATGAGATACTCAAGTAATGTCAAATAAGAGAGAGAGAGAGAGAGAGAGAGAGAGAGAGAGAGAGAGAGAGAGAGAGCAAAAACGTTTGAATATGACCATCTACAAAACACTTACAATAAGGCACTCAGCCAAAACTCTCATCTTGAATTTATCTGGTTAATATGAGGTACTCAGGTAATGTCAAATGAGAGAGAGAGAGAGAGAGAGAGAGAGAGAGAGAGAGAGAGAGAGAGAGAGAGAGAGAGAGAGAGAGAGTTCATCTAAAAACACCAATAAGGCAATCGTCCAAAATTCCTGATCCTGAATTATCTTGTTGGTATGAGATACTCAAGTAATGTCAAATAAGAGAGAGAGAGAGAGAGAGAGAGAGAGAGAGAGAGAGAGAGAGAGAGCAAAACGTTTGCGAATATGACCATCTACAAAACACTTACCAATAAGGCACTCAGCCAAAACTCCTCATCTTGAATTTATCTGGTTAATATGAGGTACTCAGGTAATGTCAAATGAGAGAGAGAGAGAGAGAGAGAGAGAGAGACAGAAACAAAGAGTTTACAAGGCAATCGTCCAAAACTCCTAATCTTGAATTATCTTGTTGGTATGAGATTCATATGTAATGTCAAATAAGAGAGAGAGAGAGAGAGAGAGAGAGAGAGAGAGAGAGAGAGAGAGAGAGAGAGAGAGAGAGAGAGAGAGAGTTTACGAAGGCACTCGTCCAAAACTCCTGATCTTGAATTATCTCGTTGGTATGAGATACTCAAGTAATGTCAAATAAGAGAGAGAGAGAGAGAGAGAGAGAGAGAGAGAGAGAGAGAGAGAGAGAGAGAGAGAGAGTTTACTAAGGCACTCGTCCAAAACTCCTGATCCTGAATTATCTTGTTGGCATGAGATACTCAGGCAATGTCAAATAAGAGAGAGAGAGAGAGAGAGAGAGAGAGAAAAAGTTTAGAAGGCACTCGTCCAAAACTCCTGATCTTGAATTATGTTGTTGGTATGAGATACTCAAGCAATGTCAAAATGAGAGAGAGAGAGAGAGAGAGAGAGAGAGAGAGAGAGAGAGAGAGGAGAGAGAGAGAGAGAGAGAGAGGGGACAAAGTTTAAGAAGGCACTCGTCCAAAACTCCTGATCCTGAATTATCTTGTTGGTATGATATACTCAAGTAATGTCAAATAAGAGAGAGAGAGAGAGAGAGAGAGAGAGAGAGAGAGAGAGAGAGAGAGAGAGAACAAAAAGTTTACGAAGGCACTCGTCCAAAACTCCTGATACTGAATTATCTTGTGGGTACGAGATATTCACTTAATGTCAAATAAGACTTTATGCTGTGAGAAATCAGTAAAGTTCAGATAACATTTAATTAAATGTTTGCTGATGTGTTTTTGCTTATATCATCGAAGTCGAAGAAGGAATGTAATTGCCAGATTATTAATCTCAACATCATAAATGCTGTCAAATGTTTTATTGTTACTGATTAACAAACCAAAAATCATTCTAGCTGCAGGTGAAGATTATAAATCTAAGCAGGGAACAATATAGTACAAGTAAACTTGAAATCAAAACTTTCAATGTACAAAAATAAAGATTTGATTACATTATTTACCTATTTTTTAGGGGGGGGGTGTTAATTGTTAAAGGGATGAAACACATACTATTCAAGTATCAGTTCTCATAAAGGTCACTTATATTCAAAGTAATTTCCCAACGGGTGTTCTTTTTCCAATACCGTAAGTTATCATAAGTATGTTGTTGTCTTTTCGTAAAACCAAATAAAATAAGACATAATCTTTCACTGGCAATAAATATGAAAAAAGGTGACTGCTTGAAATTTTGTTCCCAGACTTAACAATGCTTTCTAATTTTCCTTTAACAGAATTTCACAGCAAATATCAAAATCCCGCTGAATCTCTTTTCGGTAATAGGATTAAAATTGCTTTTACTCTAGAATGAAAAACTCATGCATTTCTAACTTGACAGCAGTTGATGCAACTCATTTTTTCTTCTTTTATAAATGGTTTTCTTAAACACAGAAGAGTTCATGATGAACATCTCACATTTGTCTAAAGGAACAAGATTTCCCACTTTCTGTTCTCAGAGTTATTTGTGTATTATTATTATTATTATTATTATTTATTATTATTATTATTATTATTCAGTAGATTATTCAGTAGATTCGCTGTATAGAGCCTCGATAAAGCTCAGTCGGTTACAAACAACTTCCGGACTTCGTAGGGTCTGTGGAGCGGGTTCAATCTTGCTCAGCTGATCAGAGAGGCAGACACTTTTGCTATCGTGTAGACATCCCGGGATTATATATGTAATCAACGGATAGGTTTGCTAAAAAAGCAAATGGATGTTACAGACTAAATACACACACAAACAAAGCCACTACAAGCACCTTTAAAACATAACAAACATCTCACGTCTCGAACTCTCGCCATACCCGCGCAATAACTTCTCGCTGCTGGGAAGAAAGGGCGTAGGGTCTGGTATGATACATGAAAAACATACGTACCGGGGTCTAAGCGATGTCAGGCAGGGCAGCCGATCGAGACCACAGGTCTACCCCAAAGCCAAATCAAAAAGTCCTTCAAAAGAAGGCATCGTGCTTACCCCATACAAAAATGGGAATAAAAGCACGTTAAAAGAAAAAGAAGATGATTATTCAGTAGATGGTGTTCGTTAGGAAGAAGCAAGATGACGTAAAGGGAAATACAGAAAGACGAGATACCACTTATCAAAAAAGAAAAAAACATTAATAAATAGATCGGATAAAAATGTATTAAAATGCAACACTTCCTATAAAAATCCTTATTGCTACCCCTCTATAACAGTTGTCTTAGAAGGGCAACGTATAATTGCATCTTGGAATCCAAAGAGAAACAGTATAACCAACCAACTGGAGCGTTGGTAGACCTAGCAAGGTAATTCTATTCGTATGAGGTTTATCATGTGTAAGTGCCATCATTAAATGGAAATTTTTCATTACATAAAGAATTGGTAGAAAGTATTTCATGACTGAAAAATGAGTACATAAAAGTATTCCCACGAATGAAAAAATAGAAACAGGATACAGCTAATAGTTAGGAAGAATAAACTTATTAAATGATATTCTACACAATATCGAGCATAATATATATATATATATATATATATATATATATATATATATATATATATATATATATATATATATATATATATATATATATATATATATATATATATATATATATATATATATATATATATATATATATATAATATATATATATATATATATATATATAATATATATAATATATATATATATATAATATATACATACACATGTATATATATGTGTGTGTGTGTGTGTGTGTGTATACAGATTGTTCGCAAGAAAAGTAAAAGCAAAATGGAAAAACACGAACCAGTAACTGAGTGAGGGAATTTAGTTTGTAATCTCAACCACTCAAAAGTCATTTCACATAATCTCATATTAATGTAGGTCCTATTTTTCATGTTGTCGCAAAGATAAACGAAAATATATCCATGTTGAAGATAATAAAAAAAACCCTCTCCTTAAAGAAATAAACTTACAATGTAAAACCAACAGAAGTAATAAAACGATGAAGATTTGCACTTGATGAAAATTAGAGTGTATTTTTATGAAGGCAGGAAGCATTCGCATGCCAGGTTACAATTCAGTAGATTTGGCCGGAGATGGGGTCTTTTTTTATGAAAAATGAGGGAACATTAACATTATATGAACGAAAGGTAATGAGAGAACATAATCATTATACGAATGACAGGTAATGGGTGAAAATTATCATTATACGAATAACGCGAAAAGGTTGAAGACTAGGGACATGGAAGAGGCACATTTGCTAAAAATATCAACCCTAGACCAGACGAGAGAGAGAGAGAGAGAGAGAGAGAGAGAGAGAGAGAGAGAGAGAGAGAGAGAGAGAGAGAGATCATGAAAAACGGTCAGCAGACCTGAAGACAAAGGTTCAAAAACATTCCAACCGTATATCTTAAAGAAGTAAAACTTAGAAAATAATATGAACGTAATTATAGTTTTCTATAATTTATCGATGCAATCAAGAGTATTACTCTTGAAATCACAATAAACTCCCAACTAGGCCCTAAGAACCTGGCTTTATTCTCAGATCATGACACACCAACCTCAGGCACTTCTCAGGCTCACAACACCAGAAGCCTAAAAACGTGCATTATCGCTAATGATAGAAATTGGCTCCCATCCTGTGATAACAGAATACTCAGACCATAAGATATCTTCTGTACTTGCATATCAGTCGATAAACAGCATAATATCATCCAGTAATAACGTGAGTATCAGTATCCCAAGGACGTAAGATTTCCTTCTGAGAAAGAAACAAATAAAAAATGAACCCAATTTTCTTCGGCGCAATCGAGTTTTCTGTACAGCCGCTACAGCGTATAATCAAGGCCACCGAAAAAAGATCTATCTTTCGGTGGTCTCGGTATATTGCTGTATGATACGCGACCCACGAAATTTTAACCACGGCCCAGTGGTGGTCTCTGCTATATCGTTTCCAAAGCACGATTATGTCTAAGTTTAACCTTCAATAAAATAAAAACTACCCAGGCTAGAGGGCTGCAATTTGGTATATTTGATGACTGGAGGTTGGATGACCAACATACCAATTTGCAGCCCTCTAGCCTCCGTAGTTTTTAAGATCTGATAAGCGGACAGAAAAAAGTGCGGACAGAATAAAGTGCGGATGGACAGACAAGGACGGCACAATAGTTTTCTTTTACAGAAAACTAAAATGGAGAAATACGCTGAAAGTATTAGGATGTTGCTAATTGGCAGTGCTGTAAGAAGTTTCACGGGTCCGGAATTTCTGACAGAATGAGGGGAAAATAGAAACAGCAATCGACAACAAAATAGTTGATGATTTTCTTGCTGACCTGACCTTTTGGCCAGGGTTTCATAAGCCTTTTATAGATAATATCTTAACTATACTTACTGAAGAGGACCTAACGGTGCAGTATTATTTTACTGGTTTTATATGAAACTCATCAATGACGTAGTAAGCGAGAACATTTTGCGATCATCGGTAGAGAATGGGCCTCAGAAATGACAAAAGGCAGTAATGAGCGGGAGCTTATATGAAAGCTGATGCCCAAGTATTTGCCTAACGTGGTAACCCCTAAAAAAATACAAGCAAGTAAAAATGAGGCGAAGAGTTTCTTCTGGCACAATCAAGTTTTTCTGTGCATATAACCTTTGCATATGAAACTCAGCCACGTCCCTTAAACTCAGTTGGATGTGGTGACATGTATTGTTGCGCTGCCAGACGCACGATCATGGCTAACTTTAACCTTCAAATAAAAACTACTAACGCTAGAGAGCTGCAATTGGTATGTTTGATGTTTGGAGGGTGGATGATCAACATACAAATTTGCAGCCCTCTAGCCTCAGTAGTTTTTAAGACCTGAGGGCGGACAGAAAAAGTGCCGACGGACAGACAACGCTGGCACAATAGTTTTCTGTTACAAGCACAAACGATCCAATTTTATCATGATTTCCCATAAATTTTGCAGAATTCAGTAACATGTCGCATTTTCACCTTTCCTGTTGTATAGGCCTACTGTGCCATAGCCCCAGGAGGAAGAGGAGGAGGACATAGGTTTAACTACTGCGAATAGTAGCAGGTATTTTGCTATTGCAAATGTTATATACAAGAATGTACTAGAGAGAGGATGGAGGAGGAGGGGAAACATAAAATCGCTGCGTAAAGGATGAATTATATAATTAATGAGAGAGAGAAGTTAAGTATATCTTAGTTTAACCAGACCACTGAGCTGATTAACAGCTCTCCTAGGTCTGGCCCGAAGGATTTGATTTATTTTACGTGGCTAAGAACCAACTGGTTACCTAACAACGGGACCTACAGCTTATTGTGGAATCCGAACCACATTATGACGAGAAATTAATTTCTATCGCCAGAAATAAATGCCTCTAATTCTTCATTGGAGAGAGAGAGAGAGAGAGAGAGAGAGAGAGAGAGAGAGAGAGAGAGAAGCATTCATATTCATCACATACACACAAAGGAAAGGAATGAGAAGAAATGCTTGTAAAATAATGCGGAAGATGAGAGAAAGACATTTTGCCTGCTTACACTTACTTGATTTTCCTCGCTTCTGCCTCCCACATCGAATACCTTTGGGCAGATCAAACTATAACCATTTCTCCGTAGGCGGGTAGGGCCATCAGTGCACCTAGCGCGGTGCACTGTAGGCATTATTTAAGGTTCTTTGCAACGTCCCTTCGGCCCCTAGCTTCAACCTCTTTCACTCCTTTTACTGTACCTCCATTCATATTATCTCTATTCCATCTTATTTTCCACCCTCTAGTAACAGTGATCATTGTTTCACAGTGCAACTGCGAGGTTTTCCTTCTTTTACACTTTTAAAAGCTCTTTACTTTTAGTTTCCGTTTCAGAGCTGAATGACCGCATAAGTCCCAGCGCTTGGCCTTTGGACTTGATTTTATAATCTAATTCCAGACTATCATAATTTAAGGGCACGAAACAATAAAATATCGAAATACCCTGAGTCTACGACGGTCGACTACTTTGGCGACAACTTTTATTTACCGGAAAGTTTTGCTCTTGAATTACCATGATTTCGTAGTAGTTGGGTATTCGTCTTTTACAGAAACTCCTGCCCTAATTGTTATGTGGTTTCTCACTTTAGTTCCTCGTTGGCGAGTCGGTTGAGTTCTCGGCCAGCACTCTGCTAGGCCCGAGTTCGAGTCTCCGACCGGCCAATGAAGAATCAGAGGAATTTATTTCTGGTGATAGAAATTCATTTCTCGGTATAATGTGGTTGGGATTCCACAATAAGCTGTAGGTCCCGTTAACTAGTTAACCAATTGGTTCTTAACCACGTAAAATAAGTCTGATCATCAGGCCAACTCCTAGAGAGCTGAAATCAGCTCAGTGTCTTGGTTAAACTGACATACTTAACTTCTTTCCTTTTCGCGGAGACTTCGCCAGCTCAGCATAAAAACATTCAAATCCCCTAAGTGATTGATATGATTTATTCATGACACCTGATAATGCTATAAATGATTTCTTTCGAATATTATAGTATTTTTTGTATGGAATAATTGAAGTTACCTTTTTAATCATTTATATCGAATGCTAGATCACTAAGGGTTACTGTCTTCGCTGTGAATATTATGCAAATTTGTTCCTGAATCTTATTAGAGGAAATTATTTCTCTCAATGCCACGTTGTGTTATTTTTTCATACTCATTTTTATAATCACAAGATATTACATTAATTTCATTATTTGGACTAATTGTTTATAGGAAAATTAGGTGACGACACTTGATTTTTTTTGTTGGTGAAAAAAAAAAGAAGCTAGGAACACGATCAAACAGAACAAAATCGGAAATTAATCTGATTACAATCTTCTAAAACTCCCGGAATTACCAGGTTTCAAAAGAACGGAAAGAAGGTGACATTTACGTTCGCCGGACTGCACAGAATCAGGAATTAAAATACGAAATTCTTTCTGTCCAGACTGAAGTTATTGTTAGCCAAACGTCCACAAATGATTCGGAGCGCTTGCTTTGACAATGCCGCAGATTGTGCATTAAAGAGATCTGATATTTTGTTCATGAGTCAGCTCAGGTAATTGCTTTAAATATGAACAGCCAGAAATAGTTTTAGTTTTTTCTTGCTTTTTTTTTTTGCGGAAATGTGAACAGAGTTCCTGCTTTAAATAACTTCATGGAATGTTCTATTTCTCTCTCTCTCTCTCTCTCTCTCTCTCTCTCTCTCTCTCTCTCTCTCTCTCTCTCTCTCTCTCTCTGCAGAGCTCTGCAAACTTACTGAATGTCGACCTACCATTTATTCTCTCTCTCTCTCTCTCTCTCTCTCTCTCTCTCTCTCCCTCTCTGTGCTCTCTCTGCAGGCTCAAGAGCTTACTGAATGTCGATCTACCATTTATTCTCCTCTCTCTCTCTCTCTCTCTCTCTCTGCAAAGCTCGGCGAACTTACTAAATACTGACCACAAATTATTGTCACTCTCTCTCTCTCTCTCTCCCTCTCTCTCTACTCTCTCTCTCTCTCTCTCTCTCTCTGCAGAGCTCTGTGAACTTACTGAATATCGACTTACAAATTATTCATTCTCTCTCTCTCTCTCTCTCTCTCTCTCTCACTCTCTCTGCAGAGCTCGGAGAACTTACTAAATACCGACCACAAATTATTGTCACTCTCTCTCTCTCTCTCTCTCTCTCTCTCTCTGCAGAGCTCTCTCTCTTAATAACAGGCTCGGACCTAAATTATTGTCACTGTCACTCTCTCTCTCTCTCTCTCTCTCTCTCTCTCTCTCTCTCTCTCTCTCTCTGCAGAGCTCATGAACTTACTGAATATCGACCCATACAAATTATTCATTCTCTCTCTCTCTCTCTCTCTCTCTCTCTCTCTCTCTCTCTCTCTCTCTCTCTCTGCAGAGCTCGGAGAACTTACTAAATACCGACCACAAATTATTGTCACTCTCTCTCTCTCTCTCTCTCTCTCTCTCTCTCTCTCTCTCTCTCTCTCTCTCTCTGCAGAGCTCGGAGAACTTTACTAAATACAAACCACAAATTATTGTCACTCTCTCTCTCTCTCTCTCTCTCTCTCTCTCTTTTCTCTCTCAGAGCTCTCTCCTTTCTCTCTGCAGAGCTCAGAACTTACTGAATATCGACCTACAAATTGTTCATTTTCTCTCTCTCTCTCCTCCTCTCTCTCTCTCTCCCTCTCTCTCTCTCTCTCTCCGCAGAGCTCGGAGAACTTACTAAATACCGACCACAAATTATTGTCACTCTCTCTCGCTCTCTCTCTCTCTCCAGAGCTCGGCGAACTTACTGAATAACGACCTACAAATTATTCATTCTCTCTCTCTCTCTCTCTCTCTCTCTCTCTCTCTCTCTCTCTCTCCATGAGAGAGAGAGAGAGAGAGAGCGCCTGGTAAAGACTCATCTTCCTTTCTTAGCACTGCTAATAGAATTAGATGACATACTTGATGTGAATTTATTGTCCTGCGTTTAACGATCCGTTGATCCAATAAACTCATGAGTTAGATATATTAGTATATGAATTACGCTTGATCAATACATAACTCTCAGAAAGTCATTTGAAATGAGTATGTGGGAAAAGTTGGAAATCTGGACGTGGCAGAAACTTAAAGAAACTACTACAGACAGAACAAAACCAGTTCCCTCGTCATCTGCTGCGTGTTAAAATTCGATGTTAAACAATTTAACGCTGAGTAGGCGCTGCGGACAGATGTCATTCACAAGTGACTAATAATTAATGAACAATTTATGATTGCCAGTGGTTACAAAGCATTATGTTCTGTGAAATAATATAAATCATGAGAATCCCTAACACCATTAAATAAGGGAATAATCAGAATTCGCCAGCTTATAAGGGTGAATCACAAGGGAAAGATTACCGCCTTTACAACGGTGTAAGTGGAGGGGCCCATATGTCGGGTGTAATTATAAAGGATTCAAAAACATTTATAGAGGAAGGAAAAACGTTTTTGAAATCCCTCAAAAACTAAATTTCTCGCAAATACAGGAAAAACAGCTTCACTATCACAACTCGTGCGACTCTGAAATATATTTAGAATTTGTTAAAACCCACCATATTTGCACGATATAGGTCGAGATATTTAAGGGCATACGCACGTAATATGTTTACCTCACAAGACAACAGCATTACTGCATTTGTTGAATTTATTTTGATATAAAGTAAACTAGAATAAATGTAGAATCAATGTAATGTTTCGGTGTAGGAAATTATCGAAATAAATTTCAAAATTACGCACTGGCCCGTTATACTACCTCAAATAATAAAAAAAAAATGTTAACAAAAATAGTGTTGCTTATTAAAAATGACAGCAATGGAATTTTGGCCATTGTGTCTGTGCATTGTTAATCAGCAGTTTGGTTCGATACAGGATTGTAATCATTAAACATAAAATTTTGAACAACTGTGTTTAAATGGAAATCATAAATAAAATAGAACAACCGTTACTGCTCTAGAGCTTTTCCGATTATTTTTACGTGGCAAATAGTGCTGTTGTTTCAACTTCCAATTCATCTTTCAGTAAGAAGGGTGGGATGGTATGTTATTATGTATACCCTAGTTTAACCAGACCACTGAGCTGATTAACAGCTCTCCTAGGGCTGGCCCGAAGGATTAGACTCATTTTACGTGGCTAAGAACCAATTGGTTACCTAGCAACGGGACCTACAGCTTATTGTGGAATCCGAACCACATTATACCGAGAAATTAATTTCTAACACCAGAAATAAATTCCTCTAATTCTCCACTGGCTGGCCGGAGAATCGAACGCGGGTCTAGGAGATTGCTAGGCGAGTACGATATCGACCCATCCAGTGAAGAACTAGAATATGTAATAATCATCCCTTATGATGACGTATTAAAATCAGCTCGATTTAAATACCAGTTCTCAGAGTTCTATTATTAAAAATTGTTATATAATCGGAGATGCCGTAACTGTCGCAGGCTGTCTCAACGACCGAAGGCTTCAACGGTTAGAGGCAATTACAGAATTACAACCCTGTCATTAGAATTCGTTACTGATCTGCTGAGATTTAATGCTTAAGTGAAAAATAATTAATGCAAGGTTGTACAGAAGAGGAAACCTTTGTTGCTTTCAGATATACTGACAGCCTTCAGAATTCTCAAT
>NC_089799.1:17445874-17478374 GCF_040412425.1 Macrobrachium rosenbergii
GGATTCACAATAAGCTGTAGGTCCTGTTGCTAGTAACCAATCGGTTCTTAGCCACGTAAAAATAAATCTAATCCTTCGGGCCAGCCCTAGGAGAGCTGTTAATCAACTCAGTGGTCTGGTTAAATTAAGATATACTTAACTTCAACAGTTTTCTTTTACAGAAAACTAAAAGCCGAGTTGGGAAGTCGGGGCAGAAGAAATATTGGGATCAAAATATCGTGATGAAAGTGGTTTAATGACGAGGTGTTTCTAATAATGGAAAAAGAATGAGTTCCACTGTTTGAAAGGAGATAGTCATAGGTTTCAAGATTACGTATAGCTTACAGGATGCAACGATTCTTCAGAGTTACAGTTACTATGAAGATTTAGAAGTAATTGGCTGTCACATGTAGAAAGGCAGCATAACAAACAGGTGCTATAACATTTTGTAAGTCGATATTATCTCGCAAATAAAAGGTTAAACTAAATCTGCAGAGGAAATGTTTCAGAATAGCGACTCTTCATCTTCTTTTGTCAGTTGCTCGTCATTTGTCGTAAAGAAACAGAAACTTACATTATGTCGGTCTTTAAAAATAGCATCAAGAAACACTTATCTAAAGTCGGTGCTCTCTTAAAGCAACGGCGCAGGCGGGACTGTCTTAACATTTCAACATAGATCTTACATCTTTCAGTGACATACGTCAGTGGTGAGGCCCTGCCACCAAGATACCAGTTGGAAGATGAACACAGAGGGTTGACCAATCGAAGATCTAAATCATAATCACAATTATTGAATAAGCATATATATATATATATATATATATATATATATATATATATATATATATATATATATATATATATATATATATATATATATATGTATGTATATATACATACATATATATATGTATGTATATGTATATATACATGTATGTACAGTATATATAAATATATATATTATAATATATATATATATATATATATATATATATATATATATATATATATATATATATATATATGCTTATTCTAACAATTGTGATTATGATTTAGATCTTCGACAGTTCCAACTGGTATCCTACTTAGCAGGGAGCTTCCACCACTGGCGTATATCACTGAAAGATATAAAATGCATGTTGCAATGTTAAGACAATACCTCCTACGCCGTTCCTTTAAGAGAACATTAACTTTAGATAAGCGTTTCTCGATGCTGTTTTTAAAGATCAACACAATGTAGCCTAAGTTTCCATTTCTTTACGACAAATGACGAGTTGCAGACAAACGAAGTAAGAGTTGCTATTATGAAATATTTCCTATTTCTGCAGATTTTGTTTAACCTTTCATATATATATATATATATATATATATATATATATATATATATATATATATATATATATATATATATATATATATATATATATATATATATATATATATATATATATATATATATATATATATATATGTGTGTGTGTGTGTGTGTGTGTGTGTAATTTAAAGTGGTTGTTAGTGGAAAACCATAGCTATAACTGAAGCTAAAAGCTAGTATCAGAAAGGAAACAATAGTTATAATGCATAAAATGCTAAATATAAATAAAAAAGATGATAGCCATGACTATATTGAAGCTAGAAGGACACAGACAGAGCCAAGGAATTCCTTCCATACAGTAAACCAGGAAAAACTGCAAACTACAAAAATTCAGAAGTTATGAATCCAGGTTAATGATGGAAACTACAAGCCAGTAATTTCCGCGTCGTGAAAGAGAAATCAATTATTCCCAATTTAGGCGAAACCATAGCGTCTGTCAATTACATTATGAATTCATTTTTCTAATCAGTTATCTATCAATAAAGCGGCCATAATCATGCGTGTCAGCACTTGATGAGAGTTTTATTTAAAAAGCAAACGAGGTTAAAATTCCAATTACAATATGATAATTTATCCCCGGCGATGCCATTTAACCTTTTGCTATGCAATAGCAGAGCGAAGTTTCGCGCATAACTATTTCATTAACGGCTGAAAATGCCCAAAAGCTGACTGAATGCGTTGTTCATTTTAGAGTCTCAAAGCAAATTACTTAATTATCTTCGTTCAGTAAAATGTTTAATTGCAGTTGTTTATAAAATGGTTTCTATTAGATTCTTCATGGTCGAAAATACGAATATTAAATGCATTTGTCACTCACTTCCAATGCCAATTTTCCCCGATTTTTCACTGTTCTCAGTATTCAGAAAAATCGTATGCATAATGCCTTAACTTCATACACACATACATAGTTAAATCTGAAATTCAGTTCCAGCTATTGAGATGAATACACACTCAGGTAGTTCGTCTTCGAAAAGAAACTTCGTGGTTAAGAACTAACACCATTACGTCATCATTCTAGTTCTTGAATATACAAGTATAAAGGTATGAGACTGATGCATATCATATTTGGCTATCTTATCGCAAAGTCATTTCTTAATGACACTTGGTGTTTCCTATATCAGCAGGCTCATGCTCTCAAGAATCTGACGTATTCTAGAATACACTCTTAGGTACTAGCGTCAGATCGTGTCCTGGAGAGAAGGAATAAGTCATGATCACTAATTGATGAATTAATAACTACGAATGTATTCTGTCGATAATCAATTAGTCTGGTGTCAGAAGAGGGTGTAGCCTATATATAGTTATTAGAGTTGACTCTTATTTTTCTGTAAAAGAAAACTATTGCGCCGTCTTAGTCTGTCCGTTCGCACTTTTTCTGTCCGCCCTCAGATCTTAATAACTACTGAGGCTAGAGGGCTGCAAATTGGTATGTCGATCATCCACCCTCCAATCATCAAACGTACCAAATTGCAGCCCTCTAGTCTCAGTAGTTTTCATTTTATTTAAGGTTAAAGTTATCCATAATCGTGCGTCTGGCAACGACATAGGACAGGCCACCACCGGGCCGTGGTTAAAGTTTGATGGGCCGCGGCTCATACAGCTTTATACCGAGCCCACCGAAAGATAGCTTTATTTTCGGTGGCCTTGATTAAACGCTGTACAGAAAACTTGATTGCGCCGAAGAAACTTTGGCGCATTTTTACTTGTTTATGTTAGTGTGTCATAGGCTTTCGCAAGACTTCGCGAGATCTAAAATGTATTGAAATGTTTATCAAATCTATGATTTTTTGTACATATTCATGAACTTCTGCCGTATTATCAAGTTGTTATTTTTTTTTTTTTTTTGTTTACTGCGGTCTCGCTGGCGTTTTATGCCAGCAAATAAAAAAAATCGCATTTAGGAACTAACCAATAAGGGATTACTGGACGTCCGTTAGCGTTAAGATCATCCAGTACTGTGACACTTGCTATCATTAGGGGCGTTTCCTATGTTCGGGCGTTTCCTATGTTCGGGCGTTTCCTATGTTCGTGTTGGCAGCAAATAAGCTTCCTCATAAAAACAACTTGAATTCTCGGCGTCATTTTTATTTAATAATCGCCAAATGATATAGCGTTTTCAAGCTCAAACATAAAAGATTCTCCTGAGAGAAATGGAAGGTTAACAATGAACTAATCTTTCCACGACCCACAATGCCAACCCCGCTGTCTTTTATGGGAGATGCTGAGAGAGTGGGTGTTTTTGTTCTCAGAAGATTAATCGTGAAAGGGACGCGGATGGAATTTCAAAGAGCAAAGAACTCTATTTCTAAATCCCAAAGGCATCAAAGATTCATCGAATCAAACTATATTCAGTAGAGCAGTGAAGTGAGATTATAGATGGATTCCCTTCCCCCCCCCCCTTTCCATCTCCTCACTGAATATTACTCTATTTTGTATGCATCTGTGTATTTATTTACCACCCTCTGATGTATGTATGTATGTATGTATAATAACTCCTGCGTTTCAAAAGCTTTACTGATTTGGCTTAGACAATAATGATAAACACACTAATTATTGATACAGTTTTAAAATATTCTGTAACGTTTTTCCAACTGACTTTTCTTAAAACAATCTTGTCATTTGAACTAAAACTAACATACGTTACATTAGCTGCAACGCACGAGGTATCTTCATCAAAGAGTTATTCTTTAATGTCAATACAAATTGGATGACACACTTCCTGGTAGAGTGATACATATATATATATATATATATATATATATATATATATATATATATATATATATATATATATATATATATATATATATATATATTAAATTGATTTATACTTCCTTGGTAGAGTGATATATATATATATATATATATATATATATATATATATATATATATATATATATATATATATATATATATATATATATATATATATATGAACACCATATTCTTTTGAAGCTTGAATTTCAAGTCATTGGTTTCTATGGTCTTGTTCCATATGAATAGGACCTTCTGCTGAATATATATATATATATATATATATATATATATATATATATATATATATATATATATATATATATATATATATATATATATATATATATATATATATATATATATATATATATATATATATATATACATACATATATACATACATACATACACACACACACACACACACACATATATATATATATATATATATATATATATATATATATATATATATATATATATATATATATATATATATATATATATATTTATATATATATATATATATATATATATATATATATATATATATATATATATATATATAAATTTGTGATTTGCATGAATATATACATATCTCTCACGCGTCATGCTTTGTTAACAGATTCTTTTATTACTCACTCCCTTCTGCTGTTTCATAAGATGCTTAATTTCTGCTTTAATTCAATTGTACCTACCGATATTTATTACGCAAGAATGTTAACTTAACCTTATTCCAAGCAGACGCGTAATGACGTATATCTTACGTTTTTTTTTCCCCCTTCTCTATCCTTACTGATTTATTCAACAGATCGACGGTGATTGAAGGCTGTATGCGCACGGCTGGCTTAACATCTCGGTAAATTGGGCCGCATAAATTATCTGGCTCATTTACAATTTTACCACCATCGTCTACGGAACGGGAAAAACCTGAGGATCAGTCAGGGTAAGAGGAGGAAAGTCACTGAATAAATCAGGTCAGACGATGTCTACAGATGTAGGAAAAACACCAACAATGTAGAGAGAGAGAGAGAGAGAGAGAGAGAGAGAGAGAGAGAGAGAGAGAGAGAGAGAGAGAGAAGAACGTTAAAATAAAGAAAGTGTGCTTTTTGCTCACGTGTACTAAAATATATATATGTTGTCTGAGGAATACAGTAATTATCAGCTATAAGCAATACAGTAACGATTTTCTCTTGGCTTCAGGTTTCATTCAAAACGTCGAGGGTCGGTAAAGCTAATATGAAATGCGCTGACGAATGATCGTGGGACTCCTTTTTATATTTATTTATATATATATATATATATATATATATATATATATATATATATATATATATATATATATATATATATACATACATATATATATATATATATATATATATATATATATATATATATATATATATATATATATATATATATATATATATATATATATATATATATATATATATATATATATATATATATATATATATATATATATATATATATATATATATATATATATATGTATGTATATATATATATATATATATATATATATATATATATATATATATATATATATATATATATATATATATATATATATAATCAGAAAGCTACAAACGTCCTTTTTATATCCAATTCACTTACCTCGGAAGTAATATATTTTCATATATATTAACAAGGGGAATTTTTAGTTGATAATAAGTCCACGGTCCCGTGGGTCGAATCCAGCGACGGACGAGGAATCAGGACTACAGTGACACACTAACTAGTCGGCCACAAGAGAGGGTATATGAATACCATCTCCCATCAACCCACCCGTCAACCCAGGTGTTTTGGCGCTTGGAGACGATATCCACCCACCTCTGCCATGTTGACCGTAGAAAGCGCTTGTCGACGAGCTTCATATTATGACTATTTATCACATCACCGCGATTCATATACAATCAGAAAGCTACAAACGTCCTTTAATATCCAATTCACTCTACCTCGGAAGTAATATATTTTCATATATGTTACTGAAGGGAATTTTTAGTTGATAATAAGTCCACCGGGTCCCGTGGGTCGAACCAGCGACGGACGAGGAATCAGGACTACAGTGACACACTAACCAGTCGGCCACAAGAGAGGTATAAGAATACCATCTCCATCAACCCACCCGTCGAACTCAGGTGTTTTGGCGCTTGGGAGACGATATCCACCCACCTCTGCCATGTTGACCGTAGTGCGTTTGTCGACGTAGCCATGTTATGACTATTTATCACATCACCGTGATTCATATACAATCAGAAAGCTACAAACGTCCTTTAATATCCAATTCACTCTACCTCGAAGTAATATATTTTCATATATGTTACCGAAGGGGAATTTTTTAGTTGATAATAAGTCCACTGTCCCGTGGGGTCGAACCAGCGACAGACGAGGAATCAGACTACAGTGACACACTAACCAGTCGGCCACAAGAGAGGGTATATGAATACCATCTCCCATCAACCCACCCGCCGAACTCAGGTGTTTTGCGCTTGGAGACGATATCCACCCACCTCTGCCATGTTGACCGTAGTGCGTTTGTCGACGTGAGCCATATTATGACTATTTATCACATCACCGTGATTCATATACAATCAGAAAGCTACAAACGTCCTTTAATATCCAATTCACTTACCCCGGAAGTAATATATTTTCATATATGTTACCGAAGGGGGAATTTTTAGTTGATAATAAGTCCACCGTCCCGGGGTCGAACCAGCGACGGACGAGAATCAGGACTACAGTGACACACTAACCAGTCGGCCACAAGAGAGGGTATAAGTGAATACCATCTCCCATCAACCCACCCGTCGAACTCAGGTGTTTTATGCGCTTGGAGACGATATCCACCCACCTCTGCCATGTTGACCGTGTAGTGCGGTTTGTCGACGTAGCCATATTATGACTATTTATCACATCACCGTGATTCATATACAATCAGAAAGCTACAAACGTCCTTTAATATCCAATTCACTTACCGAAGTAATATATTTTCATATATGTTACTGAAGGGGAATTTTAGTTGATAATAAGTCCACCGTCCCGTGGGGTCGAACCAGCGACGGACGAGGAATCAGGACTACAGTGACACACTAACCAGTCGGCCACAAGAGAGGGTATAAGTGAATACCATCTCCCATCAACCCACCCGTCGAACTCAGGTGTTTTGCGTTTGGAGACGATATCCACCCACCTCTGCCATGTTGACCGTGAGCGCTTGTCGCACGTAGCCATATTATGACTATTTATCACATCACCGTGATTCATATACAATCAGAAAGCTACAAACGTCCTTTAATATCCAATTCACTTACCTCGGAAGTAATATATTTTCATATATGTTACCGAAGGAATTTTTAGTTGATAATAAGTCCACCGTCCCGTGGGGTCGAACCAGCGACGGACGAGGAATCAGGACTACAGTGACACACTAACCAGTCGGCCACAAGAGAGGGTATAAGTGAATACCATCTCCATCAACCCACCCGTCGAACTCAGGTGTTTTGCGTTTGGAGACGATATCCACCCACCTCTGCCATGTTGACCGTAGTGCTTTGTCGCGCGTAGCCATGTAATATGACGGTATCGCATCACCGTGATTCACTTATACAATCAAAGCTACAAACGTCCTTTTTAATATCCAATTCCTCTGCCGGAAGTAATATATTTTCATATATGTTACCGAAGAGGAATTTTTTGTTGATAATAAGTCCACCGTCCCGATGAGGTCGAACCAGCAGCGGACGAGGACTGGACTGCAGTGACACTAACCCATTCGGCCACAAGAGGTATAAGTGAATACCGCCCCCATCAACCCACCCGTCGAACTCAGGTGTTTTGCATTTGGAGACGATATCCACCCTGCCATGTTGACCGTGTAATGCGTTTGTCGCATCGTAACCATATTATGACTATTTATCACATCACCGCAGTTCATATACAATCGAAAGCTACAAACGTCCTGTTAATATCCAATTCACTCTACCTCGGAGTAATATATTTTCATATGTGTGTTGCGAAGAAATTTTTTTAGTTGATAATAAGTCCACCATCCGTGGGTCGAACCAGCGACGGACGAGGATTCAGGACTACAGTGACACTAACCATTCGCCAAAGAGGAGGTTATAAGTAGAATATCTCCCATCAACTCACCCGTCGAACTCAGGTGTTTTTGCGTTTGGAGACGATATCCACCCACCTCTGCCATGTTGACGTGTAGTGCGTTTGTCGCATCGTGGCCATTTTATGACTATTTATCACATCACCGTGATTCATATACAATCAGAAAGCTACAAACGTCCTTAATATCAATTTACTCTGCTCGGAAATAATATATTTTCATATATGTTACCAAAGGGAATTTTTAGTTGATAATAAGTCCACCCGTCCGTGGGGTCGAACCAGCGACGGACGAGGACCCAGGACTACAGTGACACACTAACCCATCGGCCACAAGAGAGGGTATAGCCGAATATCTCCTCATCAACTCACCCACGAACTCAGGTGTTTCTTTTGCATTTGGAGACGATATCCACCACCTCTCTGCCATGTTGACCGTGTAGTGCGTTTGTTGACGAGCCATATTTTATACTTATTTATCACATCACCGTGATTCATACAATCAGAAAGCTACAAACGTCCTAATATCCAATTCACTCTTCTCAAATAATATATTTTCTATATGTTGCTGAAGAATTTTTAGTTGATAATAAGTCCACCATCCACGTGGGGCCAACCAGCTTACGGACGAGGAATCAGGACTACAGGACGCACTAACCCATCTGGCCACAAGAGAGAGTGAATATCGCCCGCGTATTAAACCCGTCGAACTCAGGTTTGGCATTTGGAAACGATATCCACCACCCTCTGCCAGGTTGACCGTGATAATAAACGTAGCCATATTATGACTATTTATCATATCATATATATAATCAGATATATAAACGTCCTTTAATATCCATATATATAAATAATATATTTTTATATGTTACTAAAGAGGAATTTTTTAGCATATATATATAAATCAACATCCCGTTTTTGTATTAGCGACGTTGCTAAAAAAAAAAGGGACAATACTTCATGCGGCCACAAGAGAGGTTAACCCCATCATCGCCACCTATTAACTCACCTCAATGTCGTTTTGCTCAGATGATATCCACTCACCTCTGAATTGCTGAAATTAGCTTTTGTTGTAAACTACGATCATTATTTATTCTCCTTGAGAAATAATGAAAAGTTAAACGTCCTCGATCTTTGAAAACAATAAAGATTCTGATATCGATAATAAGTCTTAGTCCGGGTTTCGTTAAAAGGAGGAAGGGTACATACGTATTTATAACAAGTAAAGAATGCGCGAAAACGTTCTACACGGTCAATATGGCCAGGTATGGGTGGACATCGTCTCCAAATGCAAAAACACCGGAAAATAGATGTGTCTTTCGGTGGTCTCCGTATAACCTGTATGAGCCGTGGCTGAATGGGTTAGTGCGTCCCGGTAGTGGCCTGAGTCTATCCGTCGCTGGTCTGACCACGATGGTTAATTTATTATCAACTAAATAAAAATAAAAACTGGTAACCCCACAAATACTTTAAAATATATTTTTTGATTTATCAGGGTTAACGCGACAACATATTAATTTGCAACGTCTTGTAGCCTTGATTGTTTATGAATCTGAAACGGACAGAAAAAGAATGCCAGTTATATAATATATATATATATATACGATAAAAATATATATATAAATATAATATATATATACGGACATACAAATATACTTATATATTTTTCTTTTATATGTTCCTAAAAGGAACAGTATCTATTACCTAGGATTTATTACTTTACCTAAAATGGCATGCTAATAAATCTCTGCTAATAAAAATTGGTCACTAAAAGGAGTTTTACAAGGAGTGTGGGCTCTTTTCTCAAAGGGAAGTGCAGAACATGTGAAAAAAAACAAAAATATTCTCATACACAAGATCAAAGGGAAAATGAACTGAAACACGTTAAAAATGTTGCTGCAGAAGTCCTCCCATGGGAGTGAGGTTTTCAACATGCCAGAACACGGACCAAGGAGAAGTTTATGGAACTGTTTCTTCGGAAATGAATTGAGGATCCAGGTTATCGGAAAAATGCTGGAATTTGTTGTTTACATTACCTGAACTAGAATTTCCATTACTTTTATTTATTTGTTTTTGACTCAGACAAGAAACAGAACATGTATGTCTGGGATTGAGACAAAGAAGCATTGAGCCATACCTGATTATAGGCCCAGTAAAAATTTAAATGTTAGGTTTTTTCCACTCGGGGTTTTTGTGACCTAGTTGAAAAAGCCAACCTCCTGCCGGCTTCCAGCTGCTGTTCTTCCAGGGTCCACCTAAAAACCGATAAAGGGGCCTGAAAAAATTCTTTATTTCAGAGGTTTCATTCTTCGCCTTGTTTATGAAAGGCCTTCAGCTTTTAATCCGAAAATTCATTTGCAATATTTTTAGATTATATTTACATGGTGGAGCATTTTTTCAATTTTAATCCTTTCAATGTTCTCAAGAAGGGCTCTCTCTCTCTCTCTCTCTCTCGTGACCTCTCTCTCTCTCTCTCTCGACTCTCTCTAGCTCTCTCTCTCTCTCTACTCTCTCTCTCTATATATATATATATATATATATACGGCATATATATATATATATATATATATATATATATATATATAAAGAATATATATATATATATATATATATAATAGGCAAATATATATATATATATATATATATACCCTGACTTCTACTATATAGTTGAAACTAACCTGATACTAGAATATATACATATATAGGTTCAAATATAGACAGAGGCTCATCCATATATATAAAGTAGATATACATATATATATATACATATATATATATATAAGGCTAATCTATATAATATATATATATATATATATATATATATATATATATATATATATATATATATATATATATATATATATATATATATATATATTATATATATATATATATATATATATATATATATATATATATATATATATATATATATATATATATATATATATATATATAATATATATATATAAATATGCATATATACTGTCTTCTCAAAACATGTGTTTATATATAGCCTGATAAATATATGTGAATTACTATAATTATATTATATAAGCAGTAAGCTTACAAACGTCCTTGGAAAGATTTTTTGCTTTGCAATAATATATTTTCATATATGTTACCAAGGGAACTTTTTTGTTGATATAGTTCTGGTAGGGTATATAAACCAACGAGACAAGAACTCAGGACTACAGTTAGCTGTAAACCCCACCGAAATGGATAAATTATAAGTGGATATCAGCTCCCATCTACCTGATCCCCGTCGAACTCAGGTGTTTTGTCTTTAGAGGATTCCACCCCTTCTTATCATGGTGACTGTGCGTGTGTTTGTCAGAGCCATAGATGACTTTTATCACATCAAGGCTGGCTAATATGCAATCAGTAAGTGCAATAATGATAATATCCAATTTGCTCAATTGAAATAATATATTTTCATCGGAAATAATATCGCTTTTTCATATAGTGAAACATAAGCCAATACCTGATAATAAGTTCGTCAGTCCCGTTAACTCAGACAACAAAGGACACTAACTCAGGACTACTGGGCATTAATCGGCAAAACTTATACAAAATAGAAAATATATAACTGCTGCCGTCGAACTCAGGTTTTATTAGTGACTGATATCCACCTAACGTGCCATGTTGACCGTGTAATTGTGCTATCACACGCAGCCGTAATATGACTTTTTTATCCATCACCATGATTCATATACTGGCAGTAGCTACAAACGTACTTTAATATCCACTTCCTCTGCCATCGAAATAATAAACGTTCAAATACTGTTGCTACCGAAGGGAAAAGAAGTTGATAATAAGTTAACCTGAGAACGTCCCGGAGAACGACAAGAACTCAGGACTTCAGTGGATGCCTTAAAATAAACAGGTTCCAACAAGTAATATCTGGATATCGAAATCCCATGATGATATTACCAACGACTCAGGTGTTTTGCAGGGCTATGGCATCCACCTCCCATGTTGACTGTGTAGAAATGCACGGAGCGTTGCATAGCTATATTGTGACTTTTATTGTCTTGATTAACCATACAATCAGTAACCTAACCCACCTTTAATAACAAAAAATAGTTAAACCTATATAATATATTTTCATATAAATAAACAGGGGAATTTTTAGTTAGTAAAAGTTGCAGGTTCCGTGTGCTCCAGACAACGTAGCCTTTGACAAGAACTCAGGAAAGTGGACGTTAGGAACCACATTTTCAGCAAGTGGTGATGAAAGAGGATCATTAGCTCCCATCTGAAAATTGCAAACTGAGGGTGTTTTGTATTTAGAGACGATATCCACCCACCCCTTAGCATGTGAGGCGATGAATGTGTCGTTTGTGAGCACTATTTCCATTATTATATATATATATATTGGATATATATAGACGTTTATAGCTTATATATATATATATATAATTCAAAAGTGATGTGATAAAATCAGCTTTGACTAAACAAAGAAACACCATGAATCTACCAGCAGGTGGCGAAAGGTGGTGGATATTAGATCAAATCTTTCTCTCCAACCTGAGTTTTACGGGATTTGTAGAAATATAGCTCGATATCCACTTATATTGACTGTTGCTGGCCGTGGATTATCTCACTGTAGTCCTGAGTTCTTGTCCTTTGTTGGTTCGAGCCCACGGGACGCACGAACTTATTATCAACTAAAAATTTAGTTTCGTAACATATATGAAAATATATTATTTCCAGATTTAGAGCAAATTGGATATTAAAAAAACGTTTGTAGCTTAGTGATTGTTATGAATCACGGCCTGATGTGATAAAAGTTATAATATGGTTATGATTTTAAAAACACACTTTACAGTCAACATGGCAGTTTTTCAATATCGCCTAAATACAAACACCTGAGTTCGACGGGATTTGTTGATGATACACATCCAAATATTTTCTCACCTCCTCAGCTGTCTGTCCCTTTATCCAGATATTACTCTAGTGAGTCTCATTTATCCATGTATTACTGTACTGACTGTCCCATTTATCCAGGTGATAACTATAGTATCCCATTTATTTCAGTAAGCTTACTGGATATGAGTTTCCCTTTATCCAGGTATGTACTATGAATCATGATGATAATGACCCTTTATCCAGGTGGCTACTGTAGTGACTGTCCCTATTTTCATATATTAATGTGCTGACTGTCCCTTTTTTCCAGGTATTAATCTGCGCTGACTGTCCCAAATTTTACATATATATTAGGATATATGGTATATTGTCCTTTTATCCAGACATTACTATATGACTGTTCTCTATTTTCTCTCTTAATTCTTACCCAATATTAGCACCCCACTTTAACTGAAACATCGTCTTGACAAACCTAAACACAAGACGTTATAAAACCTGGAATGGATGCCCTTAATTGGGTTAGAATGACAACATTAATCATTACCTAATCACACCTCAGAACTGAAACACTGCCGACTCGAACTATGAATAGCAAGCATCCAATAAACCTAAAGGCACCTCCCATGTTACCAAAACACATCATCGTTATGTATTAATCGAAAGTAAAGGATTTTCCGTAATTATTGGACTCATCGAGTAAAAAGAAGATGAGGTAATGATAAAATGATAAACAAGTTATTTAGAGATTTTAAGTGAAGGGAGCCAGGTGAAATAAAGTAGCAGTTAACTGATCCTGTTTTCTAAAAATTTATAAAATGAGGATACAAAAGCATATTTCTGGGTCTACCTTAATTAAAGAAAGCTACACCGATGGATCCGGCCCAGGCAAAGGTACAAATATACTTTCTCTTGAAATAATTCCTTTTATAAGCGAGGCATATTATTATATCTGCCGAAGCCTTTCTTTAAAACACTCTTGTTTTATTGTTTCTTAATCCTGACTTGTGCATTTATTTATCAACTGTTAAAGGTATGTTTCTCTTTGTTTATTTCTAACCTCCCTAAAGAAGCTTTGCATCCTGTAAGTTACTTTCAACTTTCTCATTTTAATTATAAAGGATTTCTGTTTTTCTCATTTCACTTCTCGAGAAGTTCGTTGTCTTTTTATTTTATTAGTTGGATTTTCCGATAAATAGATGACTACCGTACTTTCATTGCCAAATTCAGTCAGGCACGAAGGAGACAATCGCACACGTTGTAACCTTATATGAAATCCCAGGCAGATTGCAATAATATTCGCGGGCAAAGACCGCTATGCTGTTTGGAGTGACTGATGCCCCATTTCAAGATTGCAAGAACACACGGTTGGGTCATATTTTTTGTCAAATGTGAAAATAATTGCACTTTGCCATTTGGACTGGAGACCCGTTTGAATACATTAAGCAAATAATATTAAAGAGTCCTTGTAGGCATAATTACGAAATATCAAAACAGTATATTTGGTGAGTTCGGCCAAAGATCCTGGCCTCATGATAGTTATTTTGTTATATATATTTTAAAGACTCATTGTCTCACCATTGCTCATTCAACCGTGGCCTCAAATGTAAAATGGGTTTTGAGCTTTTCCAAGTTCCCCAACCCAATGGGTATGGTTTTGCCTTTTCCAGATCATATGGAATTATTATCCTGAAAATTATTAATTGCCTTATACAAAGAAGTATTCAATTGTGCTTTATTTATTATTCTGTTTTACTTTATATTTTACAGAAATTAAACTGGAGTCAGACTCTGGAGGTATTCTGTTTTCATTTCCTGGATATTCTTTTTGTTTAATATACGTATAGTTTAAGGTTTTGAACTGTAGTCATTGGTAAACATTCCTTGTGATTAGAGCTCCTACTGATCTATCCAAACAGACAGACCTTGTTTCCTGTTAAAGATATTTAACACTTTGACAAAATGAACAATTCCTTTTGATGGCTACTGCACTGTCTCTTTCCATTAATATCTTATGTAATTTTGTATTCAAGAAGTTTATTGAGAAAAACTACGGTCTAAAAAGTCAAACTTTCCTAATGTTAAATCTAGACTGAACTTCTTAAGAAATAATATTCTAATACACGTGAGATTTCAAAAGACATATGGAAATATTCAAAATATCTGACAACACTCATTCCTCAAGCATGCAAACCCTACAAAATTCAGAAAACTCATGCATATACGTATTGAATATCTTCCCTTTAATATTTATGATAAGGAATATTCCACTGAAACAGACGGCTACATCCATTTCAAAAATCCCAGAATAATTTAGAGAATCTAAATCGTATATAGACTTTCCGCAATATCTGGGAAATTAACTCAACAGTCCATGTTTCATTCATTTGATTGAATTACCGATGATCCTACGCGTAATATCCAATACGTTGAATCTGGAACGCCAATATTTTATAGCCTACCGGGTTGTAACACGTATATCAGACAAGCGGGAAATGGTTACGCTTTTTCAATAAATATATATGGTTTTAAAATCTATATAACTAGACGATATATAGATATATATATATATATATATATATATATATATATATATATATATATATATATATATATATATATACATATTGTTACGTGGGTGTATCTTGTGATCAGTTATTGGTTAATTTACGTAAAGTTTCACGGCCTTGCATTCCAAGAATACCGTAACCTGTCTCTGGAAGCCACGAGTTAACCTCAAAGACAGTCGTTAATTAATCAAAGGTCGCCAGTTAAGGTAAATTAACCTTAACAAAGAATATTCAAGGAATAAAGACTTTATATTCACCAACTGAGATGAAAAATCTCTACTTGTTAAGATGGTTTAAATGGAAAAAAAACAACTGGTTCTCCCCAAACATCTGAGCGCTAGGCATAAAAATACCAGAGTATTTAAAAATGAATTGTTTGCCTAAATCCCTCGAGGCTTAGTGGGATAACGGGGTTGAACGCTAACAATATAATAATTTGACTTAATCTAGACTTCGTAAAGCGTTTAATTCTAAATGGTGGCTGGAGAATGAAAACAAAGAAAGATTGGGAAATACAGAAAGAGGATAAAAGAATGGACAAAGTTTCAACCTTTCAGACTTTACCTTGTGGAAAGCATTAGTCGCGCAGTAAACGGACGTGCTGAAGTTCGTATAGTGTTTCTTTGCCCACCATTCACTAATAAAATAATAGACAAAGGCGGTGAACAAAGAATATCTCCCGACGCCTGCTCGGTTCAGTGCTAATTTCTCTCTGCCTGTTCTGACCGCCCTCGGCCAAAAACAGGCCTACAGTCATGCCCTAGGTGTCTACGCTCTGACAAAAGGTGCATCGCCAATGAGAGACAGGCAGAAAGGCCAATAACTACTTTTGAGGAACCACCTATTTTTAAGGCTGATATGGAAATTTGTCCATAAACTGAGAAGCCTAAATGCTGACCTATCCTTGTCTCCTGCGAACGATTGTAATTTAAACTTGCCTCCTACCGTGATTTAGCTGCTGAGATGTTCTGCTGGTTCCTCTGATAGAACTACAAAGAAATACATTGAGGGCGAACAGCAGTAATATTTATAAAACTCCTCTTTAAGAGGGCCTTCCTCCCCTTTTCGTGGGCATGAAGGTCTGTACTAAGTAAGCTGTTCGCCTCCCGTTGGGTTACTCTTCTTCCCTGAGCAGATTAGTCCTGGGTTAGCCTACCTAGCCACAGAACTATTTGCAACCTAGATAGGGGATATGAGCTATAATCACTACTTTACCTAATTCTAATAGTACTAGAAGGTGCTTCCGGTTATTATAGGCTACCTCCTACAATCATGATGTTTTTAGACCTAGCCTAGTGGTACATTCTATGATATTCCCTAGCCTAACCTATCCCAATCCGACCGTAGAACCAACATAAGAGTTAATGTTCTAACTAAATTACAACTTGGTTTATGTTTAATACAATTAAAATTACTAGTTAATTCATGAGGGTTGCCTCATATGATAAATGGGTGCCTCATGAGGTCTTAGGCCATGTGTCATG
This sequence comes from Macrobrachium rosenbergii, assembly GCF_040412425.1. Taxonomy (NCBI): domain Eukaryota; kingdom Metazoa; phylum Arthropoda; class Malacostraca; order Decapoda; family Palaemonidae; genus Macrobrachium; species Macrobrachium rosenbergii. The sequence goes on from NC_089799.1 coordinate 17,463,049, forward strand.
AGCATCGTTGCCGCTTCAAAATAGTTACGTGATTATTAAATTGGTTATACTTCTACGTGATTACTGCGCCCGGTGGGAAGTGGAAGAACAAGGCTACTAATTTGATGTTACCGTACTTAAGGCAGTCTAGGCTATGTACAAATAAAAGAGATCACACTGGCAACCTCCCTCTGGGCAAGGCCAGGATCACTCTAAAATGGTAGGCACTGTGCCGAGAGGGCACTAGTGCCTGGGAGCTTTGTATGGCCGGCAACTGCTGGAGCTCTCTTCCGCCTCTCTTCTTCTTCTTTTTCAGGTTCCTCAAGGCCTATCAGTAGCAGGCCTAGGAGGTGATGAGGGCACCGACTCTGGGACAGGCCAGAGGGCTAGCGGGCGCTGGGTCAGGGGCAACTCAAAAGCTACAGGAGGACTCCCTATCCGGCTGCTGCGACAAACTGGAGCGAGAGCGACCTCGACTCCTGCGTCCGAGGATGCCAGTTCCTGGTCTTCCAGAGACGGGGGTAATATTTCGATCCTCCAGGGTTCATCCCTGGAGTAAAAGTGGCAAAGAAGAAGTCTCAGGTGCTGGAGGCTCTCCAGTCGCGATGATCAACTGCATGGGGAATCCCAAATCTCCCGGAGGAGGATTAAGCCTCACATGATTTAGACCCGCATGGGGGGCCTTTTCCATTGCTCAACGTCCGTGGGCGGACGGAGTCTGGCACTGCTCAGTGCTAGCAAGTGGCACTGACAGCAGTTGAGGTCAGGCATGCTGACAAAGGTCCGGAGGTGCAATTTGAGGCGACTTGCCTTGGCGCAGAGATTCCCGCCCCAGCAGGAGATCAGTAGCCTCTCCGAGAGTTTTGTTGGGGCGTCCATGGGCGTTGCTTGGGCAGCCCTCCCAATTTGTGGAGGTGGTCTGTCACGCTTGCACGTCCTGCAGCAGTACTGCTGCTCCTGAATATCTCTTCGGGAGGAGGACTTGGTGGGCCAGCCTCTTCAAGGGGATGGAGAGGGCTAGGCCTAAAATAGGTTTGTGCCCTTCCAGCAGACCACCTTGTGGGCGGAAGGTGGGGGTTTGTCTTTATCAAGAGTTCTAGATGGGGCCTCTGTGGAGGAGGTAACGTCGGTTGGTGGAGTGGCGTTGGCAACGGGCTTCCCCAGAAGATCCACCAACAAGAAGGCCACCCGGCCGATTCCACCTACCACGCCAAGGCGGTGGTGTATCGTGCCCAAGGTGCCGAACCTGGAGTTGGACCGTGGAACGGTGATGGTGCGGCCTTCTATCCACTTCATTTCCCACTGGGTTTTTCGTCAACTATGGCACCGGCTGGCACCGGGCCCTAGTGACTCAGGCTAATGTCTGCCGCAGTGTCTACTGTGACCGGAAGGGTCACGGGCAGGCTAGTGCTCTGAAGAGGGGCCACCGAGATGAACTCGCCCAGTCTCGGGTAAAAAGATCCGGCGGACCGGCAGCAGAGAATGAAGTACTGATGGGGCTGGACAAATTTTGTGATGGGGACGCCATGATGACAGGCCGGAGATCCAGCATTGTAGTGGCTAGCAGCTCCACGATTTCGAAGCGGCCTTTTGGATGGGCTTGTGGCCTGCAGTAACTGTTGGAGGAGGGGCTGAGCAGATGAATCGGAGAGGAGTTCTGGTTGGTAGGGTAGGCTGCTTATTAGTGGCCGAGTTTGTATCGGCACTCAGCTTCAGCGTGTCCCCTTCTTGCAATAGTTGCACAGGGTCTTGCTTGGCAGTCCATTCTTTGAGCCATTTGAGTCTGGAGAGGTAGGCTGGGGAACGATTAAGCTTCTGCAGGTGCTATGTGCGACTGATTGAAGGTTTCACGAATCAGCCATGCGATGCTTCCATAAGTGTGAGGGGCTGTTTATCGTTAGATATACAGCAAGAGGCCCAGGCACACATTGGTAAAAAGGTCTTCTAGCATGGTCTGATTGAAAAGATCCTCAAAACGTCATGCAGGCCAAGGAGTCAAACCAGCGCATACCGACCGAGTTTTGTGACCACGCCCATTCCGTCCAAGACCAGCCGACTTCCTTGGCAAGACCTCGGAACCGCTGTCTCCATTTTTGGGTTATTTCTTGGCCTTGTAATGACTCTACGAACTTCCGCAATGTTGCCTCTCTCTGCTCTTTCTCCAGTGGGAGCGAAGCACTGCCCCTGGCTTTTCCTTCATATGCTTGGCTAGTATTAAGGCCTTCCGTCTCCGTGGTGCTGTAGTTATCGAAAGAGCCTCGGATCTGCTCCAGCCATGCTCCTGGCTCGTCCTCAGTCCACTTGGGGACTAGGAATTGATGCTCGAAATTGAGCGTTTGATGCAGCAGGTGTAGGACTGGGCTTGCTGTCTAGCCATAGCTTCCGCATTCTCCATTTCCGCCTCTTTCCAGCAGCTCTTTCTCCTTTAAGGCTAACTCACTTTCCTGCAGGCTAACTCATGCTGTCTTCTTCTTTCTTCTTCTTCTCTAGTTGCCTCTGTCATACGCCCTTTCGTTCCTTCATACTTCCCTCTGCTCCGGCTTCATACTTCCTCTACTCTTCCTCATACTTCCTCTGCTGAGTCTTTCTTCCTTCTCCGCTTGGCCAAGTCGTCCACTTGCTCCCTTAACCCCAGGTGGTAAGTTCCGGGCCAGTGAGACCTGCCGCCGTCCCCAGCCCCAGGAAGGTTTTATAATGCCTCTGCTGCCATGGTTCTGGTGGGGAAGGGCAACTAACCGGCGTCTTGGGCAAAGCGGAAGTAATGACAGCGAGGAAGTGTCTCTTCAGGTGACGTGGCACCCTTTTGTTTTGGTTTTATTTAGGAAGAACTTTTCTTATATGCTTTGTTTTTGTTTTATTTATTTTTCTGGATGCTTGCTTGGTGGCACTATGGTGCCAATGTGTTCCTAGGGACCCTCTACTGAGTCCAACTAGGCTATATAGGAGGAAAGGCACTCTACAATTTCTGCAGAGTGTAACAATTGAAACAGAGAGAAAGGGAAGGTAAAAGAGAGAGAGAGAGAGAAGTAAGCTATTCATGATGACAGTGCAGCAAATTATTGGCACTGTGGAATAAAGTGAATTTGGGTTTTTTTTCTTTTTTTTTATTTATTTTTTTTTCTAAAGATGCTCTTGATCCCTGGTCCCAACCCAGTGCTGGCCCCTCTTCTTTCAGAGGGTGAAAACTATGGTTTGCTTATGGTCTGAGTACCAGGCCTCACTCGACTGAAAATTTATCACTGTAAAGCTTTAACGTGTCCTCATCTGACTTGTGGGACAGAGGTGTATTTTTTACTTATTAATTTAATTTCTGTGTCGGCCCGTCTTTTTCTTTGAACTGGGTCATGTACACTTAAAGGTTATCAATGCTACTTGAATGAAGAGAGAGAGAGAGAGAGAGAGAGAGGAGAGAGATTTTCAATCAGCTAATTTCTTGCTGCTGGAGAACATGTTAAGCAAAGATTTTATAATTGCACAATGGCATGGTTCTAAATAAAATGCGGACACATCGTCTTTGCTTCCTGAGCGATGCTTTCTATGACCTTCAAAGGAGCCGACGCTACATCACAAGATTTTAGCGTAAAATTTAAAATTATTTTTATATGATTTTTGGCATCAGGTATTTGTATAGAACTTGTTATTGTATTAATCCTAACTAAGGCCTATCTTTCCCTATCTTTCTTTGGTTTTGTCTACAGAAGTCTGTCTAGCTAAGATATTAGCGAGGTGGGTTTACTACGCAAAAAAAGTAGACCAAAAGGGCTGAAGCAGAGTCGGGTCACAATAACAAAAGGTCTTAAGATGGCGGCTAGCTCCGTTAGGCCCTAAATTTCAAAACAACCGCGCGGCGAAGGAACATCAAATGGCAGGTCCTCTAACGTTCCAACAATTTCAAAACAACCTCATGGAGGAATCTAAGGGTATTTTCTTTTAGCACAAAATTCAAAACAACGAACGAAACAAATGCAGGTATGCCAGATTTTACTCTAAATATACCAATCATGCATAGCGTTTACGTTAAGGATGAAAAACGAAATTACAAACAACGTTGTCTTTTGTTATTGTATTTTCCCACCCGAAAACGTCCGTCCGCTTAAGAGTGGCTGGGAAATGAAATGGATTTGTGTGGTTCGGATGGGCCAAATTTACGTTACTGAAAAATGTATTTTATGGTAAAATTACTATTTCGCTTCGTTCGCTATTTCACTGACACGGTGTTTTGAATGATTCCCGCTATATGCAAACAATAACGATCGGAATTGCCGACGCAATTTCTAAATCACTTTGTGTACATGAAATGGGCTCCACACATTCGATCTTAGAATTTGTTACTTGAACGACTTTAACGAATGGTCCAACGCAGTAAAAATGCCCTTCTCAAACGTTACAAATTATGATTGCTCTTGCTTCGATGCACCCCTTCCTACCTACGCTTAATTACGTCACTATACCTGTTATTATAACTATTCTTCTTCTTATTGCTTATTATTATGCCTGGCCTTGTCAAAGAGTAACATGGAATTCAATATCTGACTTTATCTTTGGAATTAATGTAATTAATTTCCTTTTCTCCAGATTCTTCTCTAAAATTTACTTTAGATTCTACGCAAGGTCATAAATGTTATGTGGGTGTCTTGGCTGACCAGTTATTGGTTAATTTACGTGAGTTTTGGCCTTGCACATGCCAAGAATACATAACCTATCTCTGAAGCCAGCTGAGCAGCCTTCAAGGACAGACGTTAATTAATCAAAGGTCGCCAGTTAAGGGTAATTAACCTTAACAAAGAATATTCAAAACAATAAAGACTTTATGATAAGCGTCACCAACTGCGGATGCAGAAAAATCTCTACTTGTTAAGATGGTATTAAATGCAAAAAAACAACGGTTCTTCCCAAACAATGGCGCTAGGCATAGCGAATAATTAGAGTATTAAAAATGACTTGCTTGCCTAAAATCCCTGAGGTTAGTGGGATTAATTCGCAACGCAACAATATAATAATTTGACTTAATCTGACTTACCATTACCGATTTACCTAAATGGTGGCTGGAGAATGAAACAAAGAAAGATTAAATACAGAAAGAGGATAAAAGAATGGACAAGTTTCGAACAATTGGCCAGACTTTACCTTAAGGACGAAGCATTGTCGCGCATACAACGGACGTGCTGACATTCGTGTAGTGTTTCTTGCTCCACCATTCACTAATAAAATAATGGACAAAGTCGGTGACAGAGCCACCTTCCCAACGTCTGCTCGATTCGGCGGCTAATTTCTCTCTGCCTGTTCTCTGACTGACCTAGGTTAAAAACAGGCCTACAGTCATGCCCTAGGCGTCTATGCTCTGTTAAAAACATTCGCCAAGAGAGACAGGTAGAAAGGAAAAAAGGACTTTAGGACCACCTATTTTAAGGCTGATATGGAAATTTTCCTGGGGAAAATGCCTAAATGCTACCTATCCTTTCTCCACGCGAACGTTACAATTTAAACTTGCCTACGTGATTTAGCCGCTACAAATTTTGACGTTGGTTTCCTCTGATAGAACTACAAAGAAATACACTGAGGGCGAACAGCAGTAATATTTATAAAAATATAATATATATATATATATATATATATATAATATATATATATATATATATATATATATATATATATATATATATATATATATTGTATATATATATATATATATATATATATATATATATATATATATATATATATATATATATAAATATATATATACAATAAGCACTGGAGGTATTCCTGTAGCCTATAAGCATTAAATGTAATTGTAACAGCCACAGTGCCCTCTTAACTTCTCGAATTCTTCACATTTTTCGGATATGCTTGTCACTACAAAGCCTTAAATCCAAATGCAAGAAATATGATGTAAATTCTGATGTCCAGTAGCGGGACTCGAACCCACATCCCAAGCACCAGCGTGAGGTCAAGTTGTCGTCGACCTGACACATTCTGCTATGACACCTACCACATTTGTAGCCTATCTGTGACCACTGACTGTTACTGAATATTACAGAGTGAGGGTACCTTGTACCCAGCACAGAGTTCGGTGTACATAACGCTCTTCATCCTGCTTCTTCTTTTAACGTGCTTGTTTTCCCATTTGTATGGGGTAAGCACGGTGCCTTCTTTTGAAGGACTTTGATTTGACTGTCCTTCGATAAAAAACAGAATGAGAGAATGAATGCACATATCGCAGTATTCAACCAAAACAAGTAAAACATGCGGCGAAGTTTCTTCGGCGCAATCGAGTTTTCTGTACAGTGTATAATGCTGTATGAAACTCTCAGCCGCGGCCCGGTGGTGGCACGTGTTGTTGGCATCTGTAGCGGTGCCAGACGCACGATTATGGCTAACTTTAACCTTAAATAGAATAAATACTGAGGCTAGTGGGCTGCAATTTGGTATGTTTAATGATTGGAGGGTGGATGATCAACATGCAAATTTGCCGCCCCCGAGCCTCAGTAGTTTCCAAGATCTGAGGGCAGAGAGAAAAAGTGCGGACGGACAGACAAATAGCCATCTAAGTAGTTTCTTATACAGAAAACTTAAAAAAAAAAGGGGGGGCAGGAGGCAAATAATGACCTTCAACCGCGAACGTCAAACTCGCATTGAAGCTTGAAAGCGTGCAAGGTATAAACACGCTGGAATTCGTTCTGTTCAATATTGGAGTTTAAACTCGCTTGCCAAAACTATACACTTGATCCAGACTCTCGTGCAAGATCTCGCCAAAGCAGCAAATCGAACGAGGAATAGCATCGTGTACACCCAGCTTAAGGGTCGGGCCTGCGTCATAAAATATATCCTCTATTATACTGCCGTTTTTAGTTTTCTGAAAAGAAAACTATTGTGTCGGTTTTGTCTGTCTGTCCGCACTTTTTCTGTCCGCCCTCAGATCTTAAGAACTACTGAGGCTAAAGGGCTGCAAATGGGTACGTTGATCATCCACCCTACAATCATCAAACATACCAAATTGCAGCCCTCTAGCCTCAGTAGTTTTTTTATTTTATTTAAGGATAAAGTTAGCCATAATCGTGCTTTTGCCAACGGTATAGGATAGGCCACCACCGGACCGTGGTCAAAGTTTCATGGGCCGCGGCTCATACAGCATTATACCGAGACCACCGAAAGATAGATCTATTTACAGTGGCCTTGGTTGTACGCTGTAACAGCTGTACAGAAAACTCGATTGCGCCGAAGAAACTTCGGCGCAATTTTTACTTGCTTTCTGACGGCATGAATACATTATCGTATTTCTGTAGTGGAGAGCAGAATTAAAAGGCCATCAGAACTACCTCTTTAATGCTGTGACAGCTTATAAATCGTACATTTTCAATACCTGTACTATAATGGAGAACAGGATTAAATGGCTTTCAGATTTAACCAATTAGAGCCTTCCTGGACAATGTATAAATCTTGTACTTTTATATTGGCGGCTAGAAGAACTGTTTGTCATTGGTAATAAATCTCTCCCGTTAACAATGCATTATCAATTATCCGCAGGAAATGTTCCAAACTCTCACGTACGATATAAAGGGATCATTATTATTAATGCTCTTTAATATTATTCAACTTACCGAGAGGAAAGGTTCTACTGGAAATTTTTATTTAACATGTTTCAAGTTAATCGCATGTCAATGAAAGTAAGGAGCCCTAAAATCAGTATATTCGCCGTTTTTTTAGTTTTCTGTAAAAGAAAACTTTTTGAGCCGGCTTTGTCTGCCCGACCGCACTTTTTCTGTCCGCACTTTTTCTCTCCGCCCTCAGATCTTAATAACTACTGAGGCTAGAGGGTTGCCAATAGGTGTGTTAATCATCCACCCTCCAATCATCAAACATACCAAATTGCAGCCCTCTATCCTCAATAGTTTTTATTTTATTTAAGGTTAAAGTTAGCCATCATCGTGCTTCTGGCAACGATATTGGATAGACCACCACCGGGCCGTGGTTAAAGTTTCATGGGCCGCCGCTCATACAGCATTATACGGAGACCACCAAAAGATAGATCTATTTACGGTGGCCTCGATTATCCGCTGTAGCGGCTATACAGAAAATTCGATTGCGCCGACGAAACTTCGGCGCATTGTTTACTTTTATTTATTCATATGAATCAATGTTAATAAGAAAATAAGCAGGTACTGTGCAAATGGCTGTATAATATACATAGAGTTTTGCTTATAAAACTTCATATCATATATATATATATGTAGACTATTTTCCAACTTACACCTTCAGTAAAACTTTGTAGATAAGCAAATGCCAAAAGAAAATTAATAAAACCTATGCAAATATGTGTTTCAAAGTTAAAATAACTTCTCCATTTCCCAAACATGGCCGTCAGCTCTACACATCGACAATAAACGACACATAGTGAAACTGTTACCGGACGTAATAGAAACATCAAGATGCAGAGTAGGAAAACAATTATTCTGCAAACAATGGACTCCATTGTGTGGTGGGTCTTCATTGCATATTCTTCGTCACTTCCAAAGTATTCTTCGTATTCTTCATTATGACGGTAGTATTCATTTCATCATTCACTTCTCTTTAGGGAGGAAGGAAAAGTCTCCGTGCCTGGGTTGAAATCAGCTCTGTCGTTTGTGGCTCTGAAAATCCTGGCAGTGGAATGACTGATTGAGGGTTCCAGCCAAACTCATTTTTAACTTCATTTCAATTAGAGTAGATGGCGGAAAGTTTCGACTGATGGGAAGAAATTTGCGCTTATTGCGCAATATATTACTTTTTATCCTTATCTTGACCGCGATTTTTTTTTACTTTAATATTCTTTATATTTACTTCGTTGGGCAAAGATTTAAGCAAAAATGCGCAGTGAAAATACATACATGCTGATCCATACACACGCTCGCGCACGCTCACACACAAACACGCACACACACAGGCACACACATATATATAAATATATATACATATAAATATATATATGTATATATAAAACAATTTTCCTTTAACCATAAGCAAAAGAATTCAGCATCTGCATATTTTTTTAAAAGTATGAAGTTGTATGAAATGAAATACCAAAGATAAAATCTTCAGAAAGAGGTACTCGATTTAAAACAGCGATTCCTTCTTTCCTTCTCTTTTCCACGAGGCTGCGACGGAATAAGTTTTCTGAAGAGACTTTTGCACTTCAGCTTGAATATATGTAAGAGGTTCGAGAGGACTATCACAAAGATAATCCTGAGGTATTTAATGGAGGCAAACAGAGGAACCGACAGAATAAAAACAGATAAAAAATGTGCCGAAGTTTCATCGGCGCAATCGAGTTTCCTGCACAGCGTATAATGCTGTATGAGCCGCGGCGCATGAAACTTTCACCAGGGCCTGGAGGTGGCCTGTACTATACCGTTGCCAGACGCATGATCATGGCCAACGTTAACCTTGAATAAAATAAAAACTACTGGGGCTTGAGGGGTGCAAATTGGTGTTTGATGATTGGAGGGTGGATGATCAACATACCAATTTGCAGCCCTCCAGCCTCTGTAGTTTTTAAGACATGAGGGTGGACAAAAAAAGTGCGGACGGACAGACAAATAGCCATCTCAATAGTTTTCTTTTACAGGAAACTAAAAATGCTTCTTTTTTATATTCTATTTGGTGAAAAGAATTTTTTTGTATAATTGTATTTGTGTTTAGGGGGAGTTGAGTTAAAATTGTTACAGGTTTTATGAAACAATGTCCGATCTTCTGTTATCTCTGTAAACACTGACGGTTCACTGAAGACTGATCTATAATAAATAGTTTATTTGCAACACTATCATACCTACTCTTTCCCAAAACATTTTTATTCACATAACTTTTTCAAAACCTTGCAGAGACTCCGATGTATGACGCTAGTGACATTTTTAAATATATTTTAGAAGCTGGAGTTTTACATACGATATAATTTAATTTCCTACAAGTTTTAATTATATTATAAATATACTACATTATGTAGTCCTTTAATTGACATCGGCGTCAATGACCATAGAAGTTACGACGACTGATAACTTAAAATCATTCATTAGGAATCTTTATATGTTATATATACATATATAAATATATATATATATATATATATATATATATATATATATATATATATATATATTGTATATGTATGTATGTATGTATGTGTGTATATATATATATATATATATATATATATATATATATATATATATATAGTGTGTGTGTGTGTGTGTGCGTTTTTGTTTGCTTCAGATGACGTGAAGGTTTTGAAAATAAGGATAAAATTTTAATAAAAGCCTAAAACGAAAACGCGCTAAGCTCTTTTTCCCATATTATTCCGGTGGCTTCCATTATGGATTTGCATATAATTGATAAAACATATAATTGATAAAACATTTTTATTCACATTAATTTTTCAAAATGTCTAATTTCTGCTTGTGTAATACTCATGTGTGTTCGCACTCCAGTAAAGCTGCTGGGTTACGAGAATGTTTATTAACCAAAAAGACTCTGAATCAAATATTTTTCATATCGTGTTTTATTGACTTATGAAAAAGTTCAAAGTTCAAAGTCATGCAATCTAGATGATAATGAAAGTTGAATGAAAAAGATGTGAAAGCGCAGATCCAGTAAGGGAAGTATCCTGCTCGTAAAAAGCAAGCTTAACCGATAAATTAATCCATAAGCAATTATTAATCGCAGAAGAGAGAGAGAGAGAGAGAGAGAGAGAGAGAGAGAGAGAGAGAGAGAGAGAGAGAGAGAGAGAGAATAATAAAAGTTAAGAATTCCTCTCAAAATTTTTATATATGCAAATTCAGAATGGAAGCCACCGGAATAATATGGGAAAAAGCTCAGCACGTTTTCGTTTTAGACTTTTATTAAAATTTTATCCTTATTTTCAAAGCCTTCAAGTCATCTGAAACAAATTCCATAAATTTCCATGGAATGCCTTTCCACAATCACTTTCTACCCAACATCCCTATATATTTTTTTATAAATATAATTTTTTGAGGACATACATCGTGAATGATGCAGATGGAGGTGCCTGGTGGGAGAGCGAGAGGAAGACCGAAGCGAAGGTGGATGGGTGTAGTTAGAGAAGACCTGAGAGACAAGCAGTTGTCAAGAGGACGATGTGTTTGACCGAGCCAGGTGGAGGAAATCTGTCAGAAACATCGACCCCCACATAGAAGTGGGAAAAGATGCAGATAGTCCATCACATGATTTCCAATAAGGGGGTTAAATTTCGAGTGCGTTGCCCCCCTCTGTTTAGCTCACTTTTTTGGTATCAAACTATAGGAAAATATGTCTACTATCCATTTCCGCCTGTTTCCAGGTCTGCAGTTACCCTGAAATATGTCTAATTTCATGATTTTTACACCTACCCTATACACATATTTTCCTCCTGATTTAAAGCTAATTTTTGGGTTGTACAGTGCCTATGACTAATATTTGAATGATTTCACTATTATTGTGAAGGTCTTTAAATTTTCTACAAATCTTCGTCATTAAATTTTGAATTTGGCAAAACTAATTTCTTCAATAATTATTGACGCAATTTATGATAAAATCAGTATTTTTATCTTAATTTAACTTTTTTTCATAGCTTTTCTTTAAAATATTGATATCTGATAACCGTGTATTATTCAAAATTCTAAGATCTTTCAAATGCAATTAACAATGCTCTAATTCTAATAGTTTTGACATGGAAACAATATGAAATATAATAATAATGTTACACAATTTTTGGTTTTATTAGTTTTACTTCTCCAAACTTTCTACACACACAAGTAGTAATATTAGGAATATTTTGATAAGATTTTAACTGGAAAAGTTCAATCCATTATTGACCGTAAAAAGGGCTACGGGTGCTTAAAAGGCTTTACCTTAAAATTCTTCTTTCCTTTCTCTTTGTAAGCAATAGTCTTCTGGTGATGGTGAAGAATCCACAGTAAATGCAGAGTATTGTAGAAGCTAGTAGAATATGCATGATTAGAATGGCTTCTTTTGATATGCATCCTCCAATAATTACTCCTACTAATTCTCAAGTAGACTTTTCAAAGTGTCTTTTGTCATAAAGAGGGTACAACTGGTAAATTGACTCCGTTCTCCATAGTCAGCTGGCATGCTTTCTACAATGCAGCCAGGGAAAGAAATGATGAAATCTATAAATCTTTGAAGGACATATTGGAAATGGACCATTAGGCGCCTACCATCGGACCTGCTATCAGGCCTACACAAATCGAGATCACACTGCAAGACTCAAAAGACAAAGGGATGAAAACTTTGTTGAACCTGCTGACAATGAAGACCTACAACCATTCAAACGGTACCACCATTTCAAGGCCGGCTCCCTGTCCAAACTCTGTGTGATCTGTCAGACTAGAAAGTATGATAAAGCCAAAAAGAACATTCTGCCCCTAGTTCAGTGCATGACTTTTGAAGCTGGAAATAGAATCCTTCAGGCTACAAGACTGCGAGAAGATGAGCGTATAGTGCGTGAACTTTCTGACAGTGATCCAATTGCAACTGAAGCGTGCTACCATCATAGTTGCTATGTTTGGTACACCAAGAAGAGATCATTAGATGCTCTTAAAAAATGTGAAGCACCAAAGGCAAAGGATCCGTATGAAGAAGCATACACCTCAGTTGTAAAAGAGGTCAAAAGAGACGTGCTGAGTGGGCACAAAACAATGTCAATGAGCATTCTTTTTGAACATTTCAATACTCACCTAGCAGCACATGGCAAAAGAGCTCCAAATTATAAATCATACAAACTCAAGAACCGCTTGCTTAAAACCTTTGGAAAACCTTTCATTCTGGCAACCTGGCAAAAAGAATGAATCAGAGATTTTGTTTTTATCAGGAATTCCTAAAGGGTAAATTGTTGAAGCAGGTTTGCGACTTGCTGATGCCATAAGGCCTGACTTTGACCCTGTGTATTCTGAAAATGAAACCAGAACGGACACTAGTCCTATTACCAGGGCAGATCTCTACCATGTGGCAAAGCATCTTAGAGGTGAACTAAAGAAGCAGAAAAATCTAATGACAGATGTTTCTTCAGTTGACATGACCTTAGATAAAGCTCATTTGCCAGAACAGGTTTATAACTTCCTTGTTTGGATGATGTCTCCAGACGAGTTTGGCGGGGGTGAAATGGAGACTGTGGAACCAGATTTACACAGAAGAGTCATGGCTGTTGGACAGGATCTCATATACAATGTGTCCAAAGGGAGAGTCAAAATACCAAAACATGTCTCATTAAGCATGACCATAAAAAATCTGACCGGAAGCTCCCAGTTTGTGACCATTTTAAACAGATTTGGACACACAATTTCTCACAATGAGTTGCTTGAGTTAGAATCTACTTTGGCCCAAAAACAGATAAAAAAAGAGAAAGGCGGAATATTATTGCCAAGTAATATCCTGCCAAATGTGTTCACAATTTTCTGCTGGGACAATAATAACCTCAATGAGCAAACTCTCAGTGGCAGTAACACAGCCCACTGTACAAATGGCATCTTCATACAACGCAGAGTCCACACTTGTGAACCTCCACCAGATCCATCAGGTGACAGTGACAAGCAGCAAGTAACAGCAACAAATGACCTTGTTAGATGTTTTATACCTAGCTCTCAAAGTCAGAGACTTGGCCGAGGATTGCTGAATGTTGACATCAGAGGAGGATTTGATTTACAAGTTTTCAATGAACCTCAAAAGCTGAATATTGGGTGGTTCCTACTTCGCTTGCTGCTAGATTCTGGAAATTTATTTGCTGCGAGCAATCATCAACACCTGAACCTGGTGAACCAAGTCAAAGTGGTCATGGCTGGACTGTGACTAATGATTCTTTATCCATTTACTGGACAGACAAAGGACCAGCTCCAAAAGTACTGATGGATTATACCGTGATGGAATATACTGATGGAATATACCCTGACTAAACGTTGCAGTTGCAGGGGCTTGAACCTGCCCTGTACTGATGCATGCCAATGCACCAGGGAATGTGCAAACAGAGTTGAGCATTCTTGTGAAACAAATGCAGATATTGAGAGTGATGAGGAGGGCACTGAGGACTAGTGCACCATTAAAATGATATACTGTATGTCATACTTTAATGATGCTTTGCTAAAGTTCGCACATGGCAACGTGTTTATGACATAATGTGCCAAATGAATACCACTTTTAACAAGGAAAAATTCATATTGACAGATTTACCTGTATCACTGTCTGTGAAGAGAAGGTACTTTTCAGTTTGCCATTATACAATAAATTATATATTTTTTTATATATATTCGGTACATCAAGTTTTTTCCTGATTATGATCAAGAAAATTACCAAGTGTACTATTTCAAGCCAGAAAAGCTGTATCTAACATGTTAGTTTATTCATTAATCTTTTTACAGTATATATCTCCTTTATTTCACTAGCTATAAATGTGAAACAAGCATGAAACCCAATTAACTTCTGGAAAAAATCATTACTAGAAATGTTTTCAGCAAGGAATAAATAAATTTATTTCAGATATACAATAGTTTTCACTACTTAGTTTGGAGAACACGTTCAAAACCAAATATGCTGTTTCTTAATTGCTGTGCAAAAACGCCTGGAGGGAAGATGTAAAAATCATGAAATTAGACATGTTTCAGGGTAATTGTTGACCTGGAAACAGGCAGAAATGAACAGTAGACTTATTTTCCTACATACTCGTACCAAGAAAGTGAGGTAAACAAGGGGGGCCAACGAACTCAGAATTTTGGGGCCTCAGGTGATAGACTAAGAGAAAGAAGAGGAAGATCGTGGTCTTATTTCCACTGAATACATGCTTAGTGCGCACTCTGCAACCAGAGACGACGCTCAGAGATTTCCCTGTTCTTCGCCACTCCGGAGAGAAATAGTCTTTCACGGCGGAGATTATTTCATCTCTGCTGGAGGGCAGCGAGTGAGAATGAACGGAAAGCTTTCAGCTTCTTTTTGACAACTAAGATTACCCTAGAAATTAAAAGAAACTCAGCGATTTTTACTTCATTATATACGATTCTTGATGGCCGAGTGGTTTAAGGAACGTCACTGTATTCCTGAGTTCTCGTCTTCCGTGGTTCGAGCCAGCGATGCGACGAACTTATTATCAACTAAAAAATTCCCCTTCGGGTAACATATATGAAAATATATTATTTTCGAGGCTGAGTGAACTGGATATTAAAGGACATTATTTGTAGTTTAATGCTTGTATATAAATCACGCTGATGTGATAAAATTCATTCAAAACGGTAACAAATAACTATCCAGACACGTTGTTAAATCTAAATAAACATAGTTTCATCGAGAATCTGAGTTGTAGTTATTGCAATCTG
>NC_089799.1:17480874-17485874 GCF_040412425.1 Macrobrachium rosenbergii
TTACATACATATATACATTTGCATAATACATGTGGGATGTAAATATTGCCTGAACCTATTAATAAAATGTCAAATTTATATTTACCGATACAAAGACTGACATCCGAAGAGACTGACATTAATAAATATATACATAAATACATATAACATATATATATATATATGTATAAATAAAAAAAATTATATATATATATATATATATATATAATGTATGTATATGTATATATAATTTATTTACTGTAAATGAAAATAAAAATTATGTGTTTTTCATATCCCAACATAAAATAAACACATATAGATGTGGCTTTTACATTAACTTCAAAGCCTTGATGACTTAGTTGTTCCCAAAAGGCCTCAGACAATAGCATTAACACGTCAGTGTACGTACCTTTTATGTTACGCCCCTGATTAAATCCTAATGCCATACAAAGCGCTTGCTAAAGCAAACAGCTTATTCACTCGAAATCACGATCACGTAAGCTGTTCTAATCCCACAGTCCATTGAGTCTTCAGTCAACATCCTCAAGATATTCTCATAAGGGATGAAGCATCTGACGATTATAGTTTACCCAAGGTGAAGATGATATTGATTTTGATTATTATTATTATTATTATTATTATTATTTTATTATTATTATTATTATTATTATTATTATTATTATTATTATTATATTCAGAAGATGAACCATTTTCATATGGAACACGCCCGCGGGGGCCACTAACTTGATTCAAGCTTCCAGAGAGAAGAGATCACTTATTGAAAAGACAAAAGTTAACAAATCAATAAATACATATATAAAAATGCAAGTAAATTATTAAAATACGAGAATTGTATTAGGGTAGCAATGCACTGCGTCTTCGTTTGAACTTCTGAAGTCCCGATTGCACTATATCCTCAGGAAGGCTGTTCCATAGTCCAACGGTGCGAGGAACTGAGAAGTTCGACAGCGAGGAACATTTGCTGCATGTTGGTGTTGATAACCGAATCTGGTTCCTCTCATCAGCAAAAGGAAGGTGAGAAATCAATATTTCTAATTACATTTTCTTCATGATTAGATTGATTTATAGATTTTAGACATGCATGCCAAGCACTGGGGCACCTAAGGCCATTCAGCGCTGAAACGGAAATTGACAGTAAAAGGTTTGGAAGGTGTAACAGGAGCAAAACTTAGCAGTTGCTCTATGAGTCAACTGTTAGGAAAGGGTGGAAAGTAAGATGGAAGAAGGAGAATATGAACGGAGGTACAGTAAAAGAAATGAAAACAATTGCAGCTAGCGGCCAAAGGGACGCTGCAGAGACCCTTATGTAATGCCTACATTGCACCGCATGAGGTGCACTGACGGCACTAACCCCCTACGGAGGTTTCTTCATTATTTCATCTATCTGTCTATCTATCAATCTATCTATCTATCTATCTGTGATCGCGTACAACGTTGTCTTTGATCTTGATGGGAGATAGCTTGCTTTTGATGAAGATGCATTTTATTTTGCATTTGAATTTCGTTACGCTGTAAGAATGCACCGTATTGATTGCTTCTGTATCACTCTTGCAGGGGCCAGTGACCAAGATTTTGTAAGTTTTATGTATATATATATATATATATATATATATATATATATATATATATATATATATATATATATATAGGAATAGATAAAGATAGATAGATAGATAGATAGATAGATAGATAGATAGATAGATAGATATAGAGATCTGTGTTATATATATGTATATATATATATACATATATATATATATATATATATATATATATATATATATATATATATATATATATATATATATATATATTATAAACATCCATATACTGTATATATGTGTATATACATATATTCTAAAATCAAATTTTACTTGAAATTTTACTTTCGAACCTATTTTAGATTCGAAATTGATACATCATATCTGGAATGATTTATTGAAAGGCCTTGAATCTAATAGATTATTTAATTTTCTCTTGCCTTAGCTGTGAATTATAAAAGTGTTTCAATATTCTGTAATATTTTGCATCGAGCATAATGTCTCATATTTTTTAATTTCATTTTTCCTCCTCGATATATTATTATTCGATTTTGCCTAAAATGAATACAATACTCGATTTGTTCTTCAAACTAAGGTTTTTTTTTATTTTTTGTCACTGGAACCGTTCAAAATAAATCTAGTGAATAATAACATCCTTTGAGTGATGGTTCAAGATGGCTATTTAATTATAATTACCGTTTCATCACATACTGTGGAAATCTGATTCTTCCTATTCAAAACTTAATAATGAGAAATGTAAATGAGTGGCTGCAATGACTGAAAAGCTATATAAGCTATGCTTCCAAAAGGACACGACTGAACCTGACGTTTCTAGCAACCAATCCATGTTAAAGGGAGGCGATTAAAACCAGAGGTTATTTTACATACTCTCAAACATCACTGAGAATTGGCGTATTCTCAACGCCAAGGACATAAGACAATATTTAAAAGCTTTCAAAGCTTAATTTTTGGCTTAACAATATCTGGTAAAAAATGCTGAGTGTAGAATGATAGCTGTCTTTCGCAGCAGAAAAATTCATAAACAAACTCGTCATAACCATTCAGGAAAGAGAGAGAGAAAAAAAAATAAGTACGATTCGCGAGATATACAAATATAAATGTCCAGGATTTCTTGGAAGGTCTCGGGGGTCGGATATGATAAATATAAGGAGGGGAGGGAAGGGGGCAAGAGAGATAAGAAATAAATATATCAAACGACTCGTCAGGGACGAGAAGAGAGAGAGAGAGAGAGAGAGAGAGAGAGAGAGAGAGAGAGAGAGAGAGAGAGAGAGAGAGGGGCGAGGCTCATCATCAATAGAAGGAGCAAGATTATGACCGATTACCCGGACGCGATCTCGGCATTGCAAAAAAAAAAAAAAATAATGCATTCTTTGTTTTCTTTTTGTACATGAGTGTACTTTTAAATGGATATAAAGGATTAAATAAGTAAATAGATAAATGAATGAATAAACAGATTAACAAATAAAAAATCTGAGTAGTTGATAGATATATAAATAAGTACATTATTTAATAAAAAAAATTAATAGATATATATATATATATATATATATATATATATATATAAATTAATTAATTAATTAATAAAAAAATAAATATATAAATAAAATAGATAAATGAAATATTTAATTAATCAATTAACTGGTAGATAAACAAATAAATAATGAAATAAATAAATTAATTAAATAAATAATCACTCAATTAACTAATTAACAAACTTTCATAAATCGTTTAAATAAATGCAATAAAGCCATTCTTTATTAGAAGGCAGACAATTTCAGACGTCACTCAGCGCTCATCTGCAGCTTCTACTCCTTCACTCATCCCCAACCACTCCTTCCATTTTAAAATCCACCAGAATGGCAAACAGCAAGGTTGACACAGCAGTCCGCACTGTTTACTGAAAACTCACTTGACAGGACTTCGTCGAGTAAGGAGAAATTTTCGGTTTTTATATTTTCTTCCACTACCTTTTGTTGCGAATCACCTATTGCCACAAAAGACAAAGAAACAGGTGCACGTGAAATTTATATGCAGTTAGATCTATAACCAGGACAGAATCTGATTATTTTGATTGAGAAGTCTTAAAGTTATCAGGAAACGAGACCCCTATGCCATGCAAAATTGTTTGTATAGAAAATTCGATCATGTCTGTCATGCAAAATCTAACTGATAGAAAATTTTATTATATGTATACACGAGAGCCGCGGTATATATCGTAAATAGCGAACAGCAAAACAAACGAAGCCCTGTATCTGAATTCAACTTGTGGAAATCATAAAACATTAAGACACCTCAACGGTCTGAATGTCGACCTCTGTTTGGGGAGAGACTTTATTCCCCAGAATACAGCTCATCTAGTGAAAAGAGGAACTTCTCATGACGCCATAAAAGAAGAAATAAAAAATGAAATAAGCGTAAAAGGTCTTCGGCTTGGTAAGTGTAAAAGAAACGTCTTTTTAATGGAAGAGACTATATTTTTTGCAAAGGTATGCAAATGCAAGTTAAGATGAACCTTTGGTAATATAAAATAACGATGGAATTATAAGATCTGCTTCAGAAATCTCCTGTTAAGAAATGTGAAAGAGAAGTTTAATGTAACTGTTATAAATATATTTGATGACTTTCACATAATCCACGTAGTTTTAGGTAGTACATTACTACCCTAATACAATTCTCCTTGTATTTTAATCATTTACTTGCCTTTTTATTGATTTATTTATTTATTTGGTAATTTATCTGTTTGCTAACAGCTGATCTCTTTTTTTTCTGTATTTCCTATTACCTTCTGTTATTCTTCCGTATGAACGCCATATAATTTGGAAGCATGAATTCCAAGACAATGGCCCCTTTGTGCTCGTTCCATATGAAGAGGGTTCATATTCTGAATAATAATAATAATACAATAATAATAATAATAATAATAATAATAATAATAATAATAATAATATAATAATAATAATAATAATAATAATAATAATAATAATAATAATAATAATAAATTTTCTCATAATCGTTTATAGTTGGCCTGTGCAGATCATTTGCCACTGTCTATATGTCCATCTGTTATTATAGGAGTATCTGGTCCGTTTTTATGCACTACATTCTCTTTGGGCGTTTCTTCCCATAAAAGCAAACATTTCCAGGAAAATCAAAAAATTTTCTTCTTTTATCTAAGAAAGGAAGAAATTCCCTCAACAAAAAGAGCGAAAGAAATGCTACCTAAATCTGATAGATAATTATTTTAGCATATATATATATATATATATATATATATATATATATATATATATATATATATATATATATATATATATATATATACTGGTGTTTCAAAATTAGAGCCCCCCTCCACAGAACAAATGGAAAGTTATGAAATTTTCTGACATAGCCTGTCTCAAAGTACATTATTTTAAGTTTCCTATTGCTATTTTTTTATTT
>NC_089799.1:17490874-17543374 GCF_040412425.1 Macrobrachium rosenbergii
ATTACGATCTATGTGACAGTTCATAGCTCTTTCTTTCATGATGTACATAGATGGTTTCTGTTTCTGTGTGAAACTGAGACACTTGATGTGGCCTTCTGTCATTATGACCAGTCGTTCAGAGTCGTTCAACCGAATGAAAGGAATGCCAGGTTTTAAGCAACTGCAAAATATTGTTGAATGCATTCCAAATCACACCGAGCAACAAGTAACCGTATTCTTGAAGATTCCCTCATTTATGTTTGTTTCAATTCTTCATTCAAACTCTCTCTGCTATACATTCGAAACTATAAGAACAAAGCAACAATAACTGAAAAATGCAGAGGAAATGCCACAATATAAATGTTTTATCTCTACCGTTGCCTGAGCTTTTTCCATTTCACAATTAGAAGATTACTTGAAAGAGGTACTTCTGTTCATTCTTTTAAAGGTAGCGTTGGGTTCGCCGGTTTGTTTGATTTTATTATTTCAAACGAAACTAATATTTTTAGTATAAGATTTATAAGAATCCTTTAAAGCTTTTGCCATAATGTTTAATAAGAAAAATAATTTAGTGACAAATTATAGTTTCAACAACGGCACCGGCGTTTTTCGTTCCGTACTCTAATTGTGAAGACTTTTTAAAGTTACTCTTGCAAGAGCTAGGAGTGGTCGTATTCTGCATATTTTATCTGTTTTAATTTCAGTTATCTTTTAGTAGCACTTTTCATTAAAGTAAGTGCCAATTCAGCTTAACTTAAATAGGTTGGATTAAGGGGACCAGGCTTGAGGATTATGCTTATCGAAAGTTGCACTGATACGCATCTTGAATAAGATTTCTGTGCTGGCTAATGTAGCCAATAAAACAATAATAAGGGAGAGAGTGGTTTTTTTTTTAACGGGAAAATATATTTGAATTTTTGGAGCTCAATAAAAAAACTGTAAGCGCAGGTTCTATTATACCTACTTCATCTATTATTATTATTATTATTATTATTATTATTATTATTATTATTATTATTATTATTATTAATATTTGAATAACATCATCATCATCATCATCAACAACAACAACAACAACAACAACAACAACAACAACAACAACAACAACAACAATAATAATAATAATAATAATAATAATAATAATAATAATAATAATAATGAAATCTATTGATGAAATAGGTATAATACTACTTGCACTTACAGGTTTGTTTCCATGAAATCCAAAATTGGAAATGTATTTTCACATTAAAAGGCGCTCTTTCATATATCATCATTGTTATTCAACCTATGAAATAGCATCTATTGCCAATCAATAAGAAGACTATAAAAACAGATCATATCAAAACCAGACACCAATGGACTCTAATATCCTTTGTTTCTCATCAAATTGAACTCTAGTGTTTTTGACAGCTGGTGTTTTCAATTATAGAGATCAGAAAAGTGACGTGAATGGTAACCACCGGTTTTACAATGAAAGTCACTAAAACTACTACCACTTCTACAATAATAAATATGAAGAGCAACAGTAACCTGTTAATATTTGGCCAAGTAGTGGTCTTGGTGTTGAAAATTACGCTTTATTCATCATAATCTTTTAAAACATTAGGCACAAAATTTGTACCGAGTCATTAGAATGGTCAATGTTGACGTGAATAAAAACAGGATTTAACTGTTACCTTAACAATTGTTATATATTTGAATATGTTCTAAATTAGTTATTACTGCCACTTTTTCTCGGCAAAGAAAAACTACGTGAAGGAGAGCAGAATTAATCTCATTTGATAGCTATAGTTGGATTGGGTTGAATACAGAATTTAGCTCAAAGGCCAAGCGCTGGGTCCTATGAGGTCATTCATCGCTGAAACGGAAAATCTCGCAGTTCACTATGAATCAATTGTTACGAGAAGCTGGAAAGTAAGTGGAAGAAAGAAAATATGAAAGGAAGTACAGTAAAAAGGAACGAAAGGGGCTGCAGCTAGGGGCCGAAGGTACGCTGCAAAGACCCTTAAGTAATGCCTACAGTGCACCGCATGAGGTGCACTGACGGCACTAACCCCCTACGCTGAAATATAGCTAGTGTTGTCTCATTTATCCTAAGCCATCTACTTAAATCTCGCGTTGTCATTCACCGCAAAGGCACAGAAACGAACGTGGTTGACAGATCAGTCGTGATTTGTGCAAGAAGTATTTATCGATTCGTGCTTGTATGTTTTAGGGTGTGAAAGCAAGACTTCCTTCTCTACTCACTTACATAATGTGGACCTTT
The DNA here is from genome assembly GCF_040412425.1 of Macrobrachium rosenbergii. Taxonomy (NCBI): domain Eukaryota; kingdom Metazoa; phylum Arthropoda; class Malacostraca; order Decapoda; family Palaemonidae; genus Macrobrachium; species Macrobrachium rosenbergii. The sequence goes on from NC_089799.1 coordinate 17,493,120, forward strand.
CCTAGATAGTGACCCACCAGCAAAGTTCGGGGGTCGTTATCTAGGACTAATATTTCTTTGGGGTCATTATCTTTATGATATTTACAGTCTTTTCCCTATGTTTTTACGGTCATCTCCAAAGGGCTTCTACTAAAGACGCCGCAAAGGTGAATACAAACCGGGTTAAAACCCTTGGGGGTCACTATCTATGGAAGATCCCATGATGTCCATTTGCAGAAAAATAAATAAAATTATATAATAAATCAATAGATGTAAAGATTAGTATTAAAAAAGGTTGATTAATTGATAAATACTTTAGGTACACTATTTACCCACGAGCAGAGCTGTGTATAATCTTTTGTCAGCAAGAGAGTATAATAACCATTCGAAAATATTCTTAACAATCGCCTGCACGGGAATTTCGAAATATATCTGTAATTTCCTTGGGACTCGAAATTTTTAATTCTGTCTGCAACATTTCACTGCGTGTTATTTTCAGTTTAGAAATGCATTTAGTTCGGTATTTTAGTACCCGTAGATAAATTCTGCGAATATTTCTTCATTTCTTTAAAGATATTCCTTTTGTCATTTTAACTGGATTTATTTATGACAAATAGAAATATAAAAATATAAGGGTTTTATTGGATAATTAAAGATGGAGGTTTCAGGAATGTAATTCGTATGATATGATAAATTAGGCAATGTATTTTTTATGTATTCTCAGAATTTCGACTAGAAACATACATTAACTGAGTTATCGTTTTGAAATACTGATGAAAAAAATATACGTTTGTTATTTTATCCAGTTTGGGTAATATATGATGTAATTATCTTCATTAAGAATAAAAGGAAGAAATTAGGAACAGTGTGATATTAAAATATATACTGCACTGTTCTGTATTCTTGCAGATCCCTGTCTTTTCATTGCAATGAACTGACTAAACAGACTCTATTAAAAAAAATAACTACTACTTTTGGTATAGCAAGGAGATGCGTAAGATATATCATCACTGGAAAATACGTGAATAATATGTCCTTTTGTAATAAAATAAAAATAAAATAAATTTTCATTCCAGACACATGATATTTTACCGTTTTTAGTTCATCACTACAAAAATGTTCTTCAGAACTGTTCTCTTTTCTAATTTCATACACGTTACAACATATTCTTTTTACTGGAAATGAGCTCCTTCGCAGATTTGTTTTCCTCAATACTCTGAATGATATCCTTTCAATAATTCATAATTGTATTTAAGAAACCCCATAAAATGCACTCCCATTTCTATTTGAATAATACATCTATGCATCCCTTCCTAACACAGAAACATCTTGATCATGTAGCTGATAAGTACAGAAGTCTATTAAAATGACGTGTTACTATATTTTCACATAATGTAAATTCATCATAAAGAAAGGGAATTCTTTTTGTTTACGTGCTGGAATAAATGATATAACCTGTATATTAAATGATAAAGGAGACTGTAAAATTAAAAATCAATTCATATTACGTAATATATTAAAAGCCAAATACTTTGAAGTATGTACACCATATTTACAAAACAAAACTGCTTGGTTGCTATTCACACACAAACAAAAATGAAAAATCATTAGATATATTTCCCACGCCGGGAGGCAGTCTGAGAGTTGTAAGGACCGTAGATGGTTATTAATATTAATGAACACCCTTTCTTTATCCGTATGTAATTTGGATCTCACAAAATATCGAAGATATCTCATCTTTCGTTAAAACCAGAAAACGATCAAGTAATCTATGCAAATTGTATTACGATATATGTAAATTCGTTCATTCCTACTGGGTAAAATTGCCTTCCGAGTGACAGAGTAGGGACGTGTAGCATCCCTTTGAATTCATCTCGGCATCCTTTTTTTAGAATTTCATTTTAAAATTCGTGTTTATTTAATCTTTTTTAAATAAATTCATCTTTATTTTTTTATAATATAAATCACTTTTTTAAAATTATATATGTATATTATATATATATTATATATATATATATATATATATATATATATATATATATATATATACATATATATATATATATATATATATATATATACATATATATATATATATATATATATATATATATATATATATATATATATTATATATATACATATATATATACATATATATATATATACATATATACATATTTATACATATATATATATATATATATCATATATATACATATATATATATATATCCTTGTTTCCTTGTTTCTGTTTGCAAATCACAAATTTGGAATGAAATAAAAAAAAAACTTTTTGCAATAAACTTTGCGTGAACTTTACGAAAGTGACGAATGTCGTTGGATTCTTTTTATAGTTTCGATCAATCACCTCCAGAATATATAATAAATCTCTTGTGTTATTTCTCAGTCATTCAGTTTAAAATTGGCTGAAATGTAAAATAACACTCGCTGAAGTAGTCATCACTGATTAAATATTTGAGTCGAGATGATGGATAGTTTCGTCAATATACCAAATACAATAAAAAGAGCAATAAGTGGGAAAAGACTAAACTCATCAATAAAACTCCAAATTTTTACTTCGATCCCTGGATGAAATCAATATCCTATTTTTTTTTAGTCTTCTGTAAAAGAAAACTACTGAGATGGGTTTGTCTGTCCGTCCGTACTTTTTCTGTTCGCGCTTTTCTGTCCGCACTTTTTCTGTACGCACTTTGCTGTCCGCACTTTTTCTGTCCGCACTTTTCTGTCCGCACTTTTCTGTCCGCACTTTTTCTCTCCGCCCCCAGATCTTAAAAACGACTGAGGCTAGAGGGCTGCAAATTGCTGTGTTGATCATCCACTCCCCAATCATTAAACATACCAAATTGCAGCCCTCTAGCCTCAGTAGTTTTTATTTTATTTAAGGTTAAAGTTAGCCATAATCGTGCGTCTGGCAATGATATAGGACAGGCCACCACTGGGCAGTGGTTAAAGTTTCATGGGCCTCGGTTCATACAGCATTATGCTGGTGGCCTTGATTATACGCAGTACAGAAAACTCGACTGAGTTTTATTTCATTTTTTTTTTTTTTTGATAAACAGAAAACTGTGGTTAGTTCATTCGGTTGAGTTAATTAAAATTCATGAATTTCAAGGTTGAATGACCAATCCCGCGACCGCCCAATTCGAAAGCTTTTATCTTAATTGATAGCAATACCGAGCTACACGCTGTAGCAACACAGGCGAGAGAAAATCTGCAGAGCGCACTTTGGTTTGGTTTATAGAAACTCGGCCAGTTGTGTTATTGCCGTGAAATTTCAATTTTCTATTCTTCAGAGTACCTATCAGTGTTCAATCAAAATTCTTGCGTGGGTATGGGAGCATGACGGAGAAATATCAGGGTTCATGTACAGCAGTGTTATCTTATAATATATCCTATAACATATATATCTAGCATCTTAACTCTGCAACCGGCGTCTTCGATAATTTATTATTATTATTATTATTATTATTATTATTATTATTATTATTATTATTATTATTATTATTATTATTATTATTATTATTATTCTAACTGCAATGGTAATTTCACAATAGATTCATGTCATTAAATACTGGAATGTGTAAACGTATTCAAGGTTAAAACTTCTTTGCGTGTGTAAATACTTGAATGTTAAGAACATCATCCTAGTAAGTACGATATATGTCGTTTTACATTTTATTCTGCGATTGTAAAAGAGTCTATAAAAAACTATTTAAAAAATCATTTAAGGAGAGTGTATTGGTCATTACCAATATACGAGAATATTCCTCTGATAAAAAATAAAAGCAATTAATTAATTGTATAATAATACTGATTTGTTCTTCACTTAAGGCTGAAGACTACAAATGAAAAACTGTAGCGTGCTTATATGAATAATAAAGAATAGGGGAATGTGGTCTTAAAATAAGATTTTTCCCGCTCCGAAAATTTGTGTTTTACCGCATATTTCGTTTACATAGGACCAGAAGCATTTTTCCTTAGGTATGCACAGCAAAGCATCTTCAGAGTAACTGAATATCAATAGCGGCAAAGAAATAAATGAATACAAAAGACAGAGCTCAAATTAGTAGGTTAAAATACGACATTTTTCTTCTCAGGCAGGTTTGCATGGCATTTAAACAAAGTCTAGCTTATCACAAAATCATTATACCATCCATGTCGATTTGGAGCGGATGGAGGCGGTTGCTCATGAAATGTCAAATTCTAATTTGAAAGCGAGCTCGTGCAGCAAGCTGTTAAAATACAGCCTTAATTGCTGGAGGTATTTCTCAATCAATCTTCCGTTCCCTCTGGGAGTACAACCTGTACCTAACATCTTCAGAGATTGTTGAACTGGTTTAAGTTTCTTCTCCGTCAATATTACTGAGATTGTTGAACTGGTTCAAGCTTCCTCTCCGTCAACATTGCCGATTAACGTCTCATGAACATGTATTTTAGAATCGCAAAAGACTATTACACATAAAGTCATCTTGGACTCACACCTGAAAATGTTATATTTTGTATTTTCCAACAAACAGCAAATTCATTTCTCCGATGAGAAACTTGAGGGCTTTATTTCTTGGACGAATACTCACAGCGTTCACGGCAGTGGTTAAATTTAATTAGTCTACCAGTTTTTGACTATGTTGCTGTCTTCAGTGTATCCCAGGAAGTTTGTATTTCAAGAAATATCAGTGCTGAGGTAAATGAATCACTCGTCAATTCAGCCTCCACTGACAAATAAAATGAGGGCTACAAAAAGCCACTTTTACTCAGAGTTCTTATAACTCATGCACAGAAAAAATGAAATAAATATTTAAGATTAGTGCGCCGTGTACACCTTACTACAGTAAATAGTTCCTCGTTGGGCGAGTCGATAGAGTTGTGGGCTAGCACTCGCGAGGCCCGAGTTCGAGTCTCCAGCCGACTAATGAAGAATTAGAGGAATTTATTTCTGGTGATAGAATTTCATTTCTCGCTATAATGTGGTTCGGATTCCACAATAAGCTGTAGGTCCCGTTGCTAAGTAACCAATTGGTTCTTAGCCACGTAAAATAAGTCTAATCCTTCGGACCAGCCCTAGGAGAGCTGTTAATCAGCTCAGTGGTCTGGTAAAACTAAGGTATAACTTAACTACAGTAAATGAAATAAAAATAACCTCCACAGGTTTTTCACCATTATTGACATTATGTTCTGCCGCATTTGCCACTTGTCGTTCTTGATTTAATGTTTAATCTGATATTGTATTTGAAATAATATTCGATATAACATTTTAATTTGATATTGTATTTGAAAAAATACAATAAAAAATTAATTGGGCTTTACATACAATAAATGCTTATGAATATTCATATGAGAATGAACAAAGAGGGTTGACCTTTGTTCAAATAAAAAAGAAAACAAAAATGGAAAACAACAAAAATGTCCCTTAAAAGGCTCAAAATATACCTCGTGGATATTGTTTTATATTTTATCGATGATAATCATATAAAAACAAAAAGAGTCGAAATTTGCTTAGTCAAAATAAACAGTGTTAGCTTTTTCGCATTATAAAAACATTAGTATCGGAATAACTCGAATTCTAATTTTCGTTGAAATTGTACTTTTTTTTAGGATTATCAACATATTTGGTAATGGGTTTGTTACCATTATAGACCATGCGTCATGAAATGAAAATCTCTGAGTTTCTTTTAATTTTGAATGCAATTTTCGGAAAGAGAAGCTGCCCTCGAGCAAGGATAAAATAACCTCCGCAGTGGAAAGTCGTATTTCTCTCCGGAAGTAGACAAGAACAGAGAAATCTCTGAACTTCGTGTCCATTTCCAGATCTGACACACCAGGCATTTATTCAGTGGGAATGTGATTAATTTTATAAATGTGAAAAATTACTTTTTTATTTTAATGATAGGGATGTGGGGGGGCGGTCAAAAACGTTTGTAGAAATAATTTTTTGGAACTTGAAGGATGTGAAAATAAGAAAAATATTTGAACAAAAACCTAAAAAGATAATGTTACGAGCTCTTTCCCGCATTATATCCGGTAGCTTCTGTCACGGATTTACATACATAAAAATGCTGAGAGAAATTCTTGAACCTGCGAGTAGACATTTCAGAGACCCAGGAATAGAATCCGAGTAAAGCAAAAGGAATAACTTTAGCAAACTATACACGTGGGAACTTTCCGTGAAGCTGACGGACAATAATATAGTCATCCGGGAAACTGGGTACAGCAAATATTATAGGAGAGATGTGCTAAGCCTACCTCAGCAATAATACATTATTGTGTCGCAACTCCACACCAGTTTCCCGTGTGTCTAGTTTGCTAAATTTATCTCCCGTGGCTTTCCTGGATTTCAATTCTGGATTTCTGAAATTCCTGTTCTCTAGTCCAAGAATTTCCCCTCAACATTTTTATATGAGCAGGTGGAAGTCGACAGTACGTGGAAGGAAAATGATTGCTGACTGAGCGATCCGCATTGTATTCAAGAAAGGAAATACACACACATAAACACACACACACACGTACACACGTACACACACACACACACACACACACACATATATATATATATATATATATATATATATATATATATATATATATATATATATATATATATATAGACATACATATAAATATATACATTATTATTTATTTTCACCTCTTCTCTTGTTTTATATCAGACATTTTAACGATAAAGGTCTCCTTAGAATTATTACGTGTTAGGTAATGAAAGTGATGTATGTATGTAAATTCATTTACAATATATTAAAATTTTTAAGTCACAGCATTAGTTCACATTGAAAAGTATAATGCAAATTTTACTAATATTTGAAAGTTTCTCATATAGTCATAGAATATTTAATTCTCCTAAAAAAAAAGTTAGCAAAACCTAAAAAAAAAAAACACTGAATTTTATGTATGTAAAATTCATAAAGTGTCAGTTAAGCTATATAGATTATTCAGTTTGAAAAAAACAGTATTTTATTCGTCCGGATTTTTTCATGTTTATTTAATTCCATGAGAAAAAAATCCTGCTTTCAGGGAGACATTTTAAAACTCCCTTTTACAAAAGCAGTGCATTTGCCATTGAGGCTGGATGTCACAAAGGAACTCCCACTGTTGAAATTTCAGTAAATAGACCTGAAGAATGGATTTTCCTCACACGATGATTGAATTACAGTCTGGCTGAAGAAATAGGTTTTGAACATTTGAAAACATGAAAAAATAACTGTTACTCACAGCCACCCTCTCTGTGTGATGTACAGTATATATATATAAAAATTTTATATATATATATATATATATATATATATATATATATATGTGTGTGTGTGTGTGTGTGTGTGTGTGTGTGTGTGTGTGTGTGTAATGTGTATGTATATATATTTATATATATACAGTATATATAGATAGATAGATAGATAGACTGAAATATTATTTTTCAATAAATTCAGACAACCTCACAGAAGCAACCATTTACATTACTTAAGCACACGGAATAATCTTTGGAATAGGCTTCATCCTAGAACGCTTATAAAAGGATATCCCATTCTTTTATTAAAAAAATTTTACATCACCTAATGCTCTTAATTACGTTTCTGTAAGGCAATCTATTGGTAAGACATTATCACGTTGAAAAAACCCATTTGATTCCAAATCTACGTCTCAGTGAGGACGTAACTCCAAAGATTTTATTTACATATTTTAGTGAGTTTGCTTTGGATCAATAAATTTTAGGGGATTTTAAGCCTTACATATGGACAACTGTAAGAAAGCTAAATGCACAGTTTTGCATTCGATCGCATTTGTTTTTTATTGCATCAGGATGTGGTTTCAATATCATCCCTTTTAAAAACATGTGTTCATGCAGTGCCAGTTTCTGGAAAAGTCTGCGCAAGCAGACATTCTGAAGGATTTTCTTCAGCATAAGATAAATTATTTAATTTCATTAATAAAATATACGTCTTCAAGAATCCTATACTGTCATAAATATTTGTTCATCAGTCAATCATAGCCGACAAGAGGAAAATCAAAATTGAGTAATTTGTAACGCAATCGTCGAGTTGTGTTGAGTTGAATATAGAAGTCAGGCCAAAGGCCAAGCACTGGGACCAATAAGGTCATTCAGCGCTGAAACGGAAATTGATAGCGAGAAGGTTTGAAAGGTGTAACAGGAGGAAAACCTCGCAGCTGCACTATGAATCAATTGTTAGGAGAGGGTAGAAAGTAAGCTGGAAGAAAAAGAATATGAAAAGAGCTACAGTAAAAGGAATGAAGGAGAATGCAGCTAGGGGCCGAAGGACGCTGCAAAGAACTCATAATGCCTGGTGCATCGCGTGAGGTGCACTGATTTGGCACTAACTTCTAAGTACTTGTGCAATCGTTAACAAATAGTTCATGATGAAAAGCAGAAATATTTTAATATGGTCAACAAATATGTAAGAAGAGTGTGAATGAGTAATGAAGTGAAGACGGGGGCTATTACTCAGGGAAAAATTAAAGTTGCTGACTCAAGGTTATTCATTGCTTTGAAATAAAGACAAACCAGAAACCCGTCTTGGCCATTTTCAATGTAACCGAATAAAAGAGGAATAAGGAGAAAAAAAGTTTTTAGTTTACGAACATATATCGGTAAAATCATAAACATTCAAAGCAATGAACACGTACATGATACCCTATTCCCATTATGAAAATACTAATGATAAATTACATACATTTAGTTTGAATGTCATGCTAATCTTGGTTATGGAGTACGGGTGAAGTAACAAAGCCAGCCAATGATTTTTTTGTTGTTTGAAGTGCTTGTTAAAAAACAACAATGCTTTCCGAAAATAAACATGGTCTGTTTCCGCAGCAAGCATCATTGTTGTGGGAACATATACTTTGACGTATTTTTAATTGTGCAAATTGATATTTCAAGTGACGCTAAAAAAATTTTTGCAATATATTTTATATTTTTCTAGTAAAATAATTAGTTATGATCAAGATGACGGTAAAATCAAGCTCATCTGTTAATGAATGTTATCAAATGTTATACTGAGTTATAAGACCTATTTTTTTAATGAAAGAGTTATAACTTTTTAAAGGTTATGCAACGCCGTCAAGAAATTATATCAAGACTGATACTAAAACTTGAAGAAAAAACTGCAAATTTGCTTTTTAGGAAATCAAAACAAGAATAATGATGATTAAAGCAAGACCCGAAACATTAAGGAATATAAAGTGTTAGTGTTATCTGTCTTAACCGTTTTCATTATTTATTCATGAAAATTAGTAGGAACATACGCATCTATTTTTAGGTGCTTTTAGAATAGCGTATGCAGCTTTGCAAATTCATCATCAGTTCGTGCATTTAAATGAATGCATGTTACTCAGTAAATTATTGAGATTTACAACTGTCAAAATTTCAACGTTGACCTCTTTTTCTTTTAAAGTCCCTTTCTCTCTCACAGGTATTCTAACAGATTTGAAAACCTCCAAATCTTAGACGTGCAGTTCGGTGCAAACCAGTGAACTAACAAAAAGACAGAAAGACGGACAGATGTGTATTACAGTAATATTTTGTTTGAGGATAGTGCAAGAACATAATATACCAGTTTAGTTATGCGGAGAAATGACCGATTGTCCAGATAAAACGGGATCTTTGCATAATCCAGAATAAGAAGAAAAATTATCAGTATACAAAAAACTTTATAAATTCTTGCGTATCCCTTACATTTACTGCCTCCTTCGTTTAGTATTTTATTATTTGATAAGCATCCTTTTTAACAGTGTATATGTTTACTACGTGTATTCTAATAGAAATTCGTGAGTTTGTGCTCCTTTATTCTTTCCCCCCATCTTTTCCGGTTTACATTTAGAATATATCTTTCTTTTATCATTATATTAAGAATTCTACATTTTACGCTACTCACGCAAGATGTAACCTTCATTTCTCCAAACACGACTTACATTATCAATATTTAGTTATCCTTTTCATATCTTCACCTTTATGAAACCTTGCTTGGTAAATCAGTTCTGTCAAACATTCATGGACTTGCTAAGCCTGAAATCATATTTTCAGGTTTTCTACACTGCCATAATATATTGATTATATACAACTGCAAAGGCAAATCGCCGCATATAGAAAACGTATTTAAAACGTATTAATATAATATCCATTCAAAAGCTTATGATGTCAAGCAAAATTAATGAAGGTCGATGATATCAGTTAAACAGTGTTCTGCCTTTGATCACGTATTCATCTAATCATTCCAGCAGACTGCGGAGGCAAGACCAAGGTCTTTCATTACCAGATTTTAATTGAAATTCTAGAGCACTCCGGTGTTCTTCAAAAACTCATCTAAAAGCGAAATTCCTCAAAATATCGAAACAAAAACGGTAGTTAATAGTTTCAACGAGGAATTGACAGCGATGTTTAATGAAATGAGACAAGCCTTCTGAATAGTAAGCGATAATCTCCGGGTTGCATTTTCCCGAGATGTAACCGAGTATCGGGACCTTTCCTTGAAAAAAGCGGGACGCCATATCTTAAAAATTAACCGCAGAATTTTCTTGAAAATAATTTCATTACGTTTCCCACACCCAACTAGTTACAAGGTTCTAAATCTAACCTAACCTAACAGAACCTGACCTAATCAACCTGATCTAACCTCACCTAGGGGCATGGCGAAAAAAACCGGGGCTGGGGCAATGCTAGCATAAATTTCAGGAATCCGCCTCCGGGTTAGACTTTTATTTACCAATTGTGTCGAAAGATATTACTATGATCATTCATAATGTGTGTGTTTAGTTTTATGATCTTCATGTCCTTTAAATGTTTACGCACTTTTTAATACAGGTTTTTCTACTTGTATCTTTATATTTTCAGTTTTAAAACAGCCACTGAACTCTTGAAACGATGCAGAAAGAATGCTTGGATATATAATAAATAAATAAATTTCTATATATATATATATATATATATATATATATATATATATATATATATATATACATATATATATTGGTGTGAAATCGAGCTATTCCTCAACAAAACAGCAAGAAGGCACTAAAGCAGACAGCTTGGTACAGTACATGGTTTTCACTTATTCAGGGCGGCCACCGTTTCGAGATCCTTGTCTCATCTCAAGGCTAAAAATACAAAGTAAAATATACAAATACAGCAAGAAGATTTAGGATATATGTACCAAATAAAATATGATAAATCCAAACTGCTATCCATCAATTTATTTTTAAGAGTATGTTAAGAAACATTGATAAGTCCTTTCACCCTCCTGCTACCCACACACCTTGGCACATAAATTAACATATGATATAAGTTTTCCATTCACATGACACTCTTTTTCCTACAATCTAAAAGGGATTTTAACGAATATTTTCCCTGCAGTTGACGTGAAGCTCATATTTAAAAACCAAGAACTATTGGCATGTTTCGTCACAAAGAAAAACTTGCCCTTTAATGCAGTCCGGTGTTGTTTATTTACTTCCTGTCAATGCGTTGTCAGATTGTACATTAGAAACACACGCCGACTGCTTAAGGTCAGATGACGCACATATTGGCGTTAGCTTTCACACTGGAAAGTTGTCAATCCCGAAAACATCCAATATTGTAAACCACATAAAACTATGCAAAAGTAAAATAAACTATAATGATTTTAAGATTATACTAACTAGTCAACACGAACACCACCTCCTATTCTTGATTCGTTAGCGATCAAAAAAGCATTCCCTCTTTGAACAATCATTCCTCGTCCACGCCCCTGTATGTAGCTGAAACCACACCCCTTATGTTTGTTGTTTTCCATACAGCAGCGACTTCGAGAATAAGTGTCTGTTAATTAAAATTTTCTATTTCTTTTCTTTTTTAACAATATTATTTTAGGTTTACTTTTTTACTGATGTTTTACTTGATCTTTTAACAGTGTACACTATATCCAAATCTTCTTGCTGTATTTGTATTTTACTTTTGTATTTTTAGCCTTGAGGATGAGACAAGGATCTCGGAAACCCTGAATAAAGAGAGAAAACCATGTACCCTGAATAAAGGAAAACCATGTACTGCTTTATATGTATATATCATATCTTCTCTATACATACATATATATATATATATATATATATATATATATATATATATATATATATATATATCCAGGCATTTTTTTCTATCGTTTCCACACATTCAGTGACTCTTTTCAAACCCGAAAATATAAAGATACAAGTTTAAAAACTATTAAAAGAGTGTAAATAATTCAAGAACATAAATAGCCTAAAATCAAACAGACACTGGAAAACATTATATATATATAAATATATATATATATATATAATTATATATATATATATATATATATATATATATATATATATATATATATGTGTGTGTGTGTGTATATACATACATACAAATATATATATATATATATATATATATATATATATATATATATATATATATATATATATATGTGTGTGTGTGTGTGTGTGTGTGTGTGTGTATAGCCTATACATACATACATACATACATATAAATATATATATATATATATATATATATATATATATATATATATATATATATATATATATATATATATATATATATATATATATATATATATATATATATCTATATATACACTATAGTCTGTCAAAACGTATGCAGTGAATTTTGTTAACTTCATCTACCCCAATTATAATCAGGATACTCGCCTCTTTATCATGAAAGCTAGAGAGAGAGAGAGAGAGAGAGAGAGAGAGAGAGAGAGAGAGAGAGAGAGAGAGAGAGAGAGAGAGAGAATTTTATCTGTAAAAGAGATAAAATTAGAACAAGTGAACGATTCAGCAAAAAATATAACATATTTGCATTTATAACTTATGCTGTAATTTATTGCTTTACTTATGTTTAATGGAATACAAACATTGACACAAGCAGCTCCTACAAACTGCCACTGTTTCCATTTCAGTACAACCCAGTAATGATCATCAAGATCCACGTTAATTAAAGGAGTGATCATAAATCTCTTCGATTATATTGCATGCACCTTTAAGGCTTAACTTCACAAGTACGACTCGAGATTCATTATATATAATAAAGAGTCCGGTAACACAACCTACCTAACCACATCAAGTGCGCTAACACGTTAATGATGGTGGAGAGCCATCAAAAGGATTAGTTTTGTCATTAAAATTGAACGCGATTGAATATTGGGGATTATCAGATGCCCAAATGATAACCAATTACAGTCCCGAGATTTTGATTTTTGTCTACCCTGATAGTTCACCTCAGCCCAAAGGGTGTTCAGTGACTGCGTAGCTAATGATTTCAGATTACTACTATCCATTTCAGGGACCGCGAGTCATCGTTTTTCTCAAATGTCTTTCAAACTAATTATTTGATCGAAATGGTACTTTAAGAGACGTCTCCCGCTAATTTTTGGTAATATAGTGCATTGTCAAATGGCGTTAGTTACGGCATTTACTCTTGACTTTTAAAGGCAAAGTCGCATGAGTCAGCAAGCCTAAACTACGCAATCGAACGTCCGCTATCCCCCATAGACAGGAAAGTGGGGGCAGAGATGGGGAGGCCAGGAAAGTGGGTTGAGGGAGGGATGAGGAGGGGAGGGGAGGGGAGAGGAGGAGGGACGGGGATATAGGACGTTCGAATGCATAGTTTGGCGATGCTTGGCAACACCATGGAAGTCAAGAGTAAACGCCTTAACTTTGACAATGCACTATATTACCAAAATTAGCGGGAGGCGTCTCGTACACTGTGTCAAAGTACCATTTCGATCAAATAATTAGTTTGAAAGATATTTGAGAAAAACGATGACTCACGGTCCCTGAAATGGAGAGTAGGTTCTCCTTATTTGGTTGTGGGCAGCTGAAAGGGATGTTGAAGGATTTTACAAAGCAAAGTAGCTTAACGTGATTGTTTTCATTAAAGGGTAACTATGAATTTAATCCACAATTATTAATAATTCCGTCGTCATTTTTCACAAGACCCACTGTAACACTGACCTTCAATTAACGACCTTGTTAACTTGTGGCCAACGATGAACTAATGTATACAAAAAAAGCTTTACCTAGTACTGGCGTCGTCGCTTTGCTGATGTGCCATGGTGCCACATTACCCAGTACCATAATTGTGTGCTTAATTTACTATGAAGCGGGAATAGGCTTCATGGTACTGATGTCTGTAAATTATGAGGCGATGAAGTATAATTGTAGACAACTGTTAACAATTGTTTTAGTTTTCTTAACTTACAACTTTTAGTAGCTGGGTGCAATCGTGGATGGAAGTACATTATTCGTTTGGATTTCCGTCAATATATTTGTTTTTTTTTTTAATTCAAAGAGATTGGAAGAAATGCCTCAAATATTTGTGTATTGTACTGTGAAAGAGAAGTCAATCACCAGGCGGAAATGTATAGGTGTTGTCAGTGGTGTATGCTAGAGCGTCTACCACAAGACTTGCAGAAGTACTAAAAACTTGAGGATTCTTTACACCTCATTATATGTTTGCCTGCACCACAGCTTGCGGGATCAGTGTATTTTCTCAGGAACGAACCCCCCAAAAAAAAAAAAAAATCAATATTAAGTGTGACGACAGGATAGCTGAGAAATTATGAACATTTGTAGAGGTTAAAATATGTACCAACAGAATATGGATGGTGAGGATTCTTTTTCGAAAAAGAGCTAACGGTTTTCCATTTCTTATTTAAAGAAATGCCTCTCAATAACCAGCAATGCTTCGTCGTTCTTTTATATTTTATTGGGTCATTGAGGATGAACGTAAATACTGTTCGTTTTATCATTATTATATACTGAACGCAAGTTGATAGCAATCATTCCTTATGATTCTGGGCATGACTTTATTTTTTATATAATCATCGAAATTTTCATAAGAATGCATGTTCTTTACTTAAATCATTTCTAATGATACCAAACCATTCCTATTTGTTTCATTTCTTACACCTGTCGTCTTGACCTTATAGTCATTTTGATTTCTCTCAGACATATATATATATATATATATATATATATATATATATATATATATATATATATATATATATATACATATATATACATATATGTGTGTGTGTGTGTAGTTTGTGTGTTTCATATTTTTCTTCAATCTCAGAATAGCCTGGGGTATACATTGATACAGTAACATTTTTTTTATCGAAAAATGGCAATTTAGGTATATCCAGAGAGGAAATAAAGATTAATAAATATATACATATACAGTACATTTATAATATATATATATATATATATATATATATATATATATATATATATATATATATATAATCATATATATAATTCATATAAATAATATATTTTCATATATATATAATAAGTCCACCATCCGTGATCGAACATCAGGACTATGACGCACTAACGAAATATCATATAACGAAATCGGGCCCGATATATATCCCACGGGACGGTGGATATTATAAAAATATATATATTATTTCGAGGTATGATATATATATATATGAATCATATGTGATAAATATATATATATATATATATATTTATATATATATATATATATATATATATATATATATATATATATATATATATATATTAACCTTTATATATTATTAATCTGAATATACCTATACTGGCAGTAATTGATAAAAAAATGTTACTGTACTATATATCGCCCAGGCTGTTCTATGAGATTGAGAGAGGAGTATGCGAGGAAACTGAAACACGCCTGCTTCAAGCTGATCTAGCTTTAGGAGTCACAGATTGGTACAGCAATGTGAGAACTTTCTTACTGTCCCTTGAGAGAGAATCGGCTTAGAACAGAACCAAGAAGACTGGAACAGTGCAGAAAGAGGATTAAATCAACGGCCTATTTAAACATACCTTCTTAGGTAATAGTGGACTTGTAGTACAGTGCATCCAGAGTTGTATGAGATATCAGCTTCTGTTCCACTGACTGATAACTTCTTAAAATATAAGTAAAAAGTACAATATAAGTGCGTTCAATTGCCATATAGCCTACTCGTAAATGGTCTTTTTCCATTTGACTTTAAATTGTTCAGAAACTCGATGAAATGAACGCTAGGTTTCATATATATATATATATATATATATATATATATATATATATATATATATATATATATATATATATATATATATATATATATATATTATATTTATATACATATATATATACACATATTTATACCTATATTCAGACTGTTCAAATATTATCACTAATACTATCATCTAGATCCTTACTTTTAAAGATCGTTTTTGGATTAGTTTCCATTGTGTAATTTTGCTATTGCGTCGCATGATGTAATATTTCCTGTAGAGATATTTATGAGTTACACATTGTGTATATCCATACATACAATAAATCTTGAAATCCTCGTTGTAAATAATAAGTTCATAAATAGTCGTTGTCCTTCTCAGTCCTATAACATCCCTATCCAGGACAACAATGAAACGTAAACTCAGGATATGAAACAGGAACAGTTTCCATTTCTTCAAAATTTCTGGATTCAGAGAGATAATCAAATCGTCTAAAACCTATTTATGTTAAATTCGTGATAAAAACAGGGTTGAAACTCAACCTTTTTGGGGGGTATAACAGTTTGGTAATTAGTTACAGAGATGTGTATGACACAGATGAAGAACACAGTCTAGGATAATTCTGCTTATGGTCACGTAACAGAATTATAACCTTATGTCAGACCTTTGTCTGAGTATTTACACTGATACGACATGGCTTTATGGTTGCTCATAAATTTTTATCTAAAGCCTGTTGAAGTTATTCCACAATATTCATTGGCTTTATAACGGAATAATAAGAGAATTAAAGCTACGATGATTTTATCAGGATAGTTTTTGATATCAAGTGGTACAATTATATGCTTAATTTTACGATTAATTATAGCCTGTTGAAGTTATTCCACAATATTCACTGGCTTTATGACGAAATAATAAGAGAGTTAAAGCTACGATGATTTTATCAGGATAGTTTTTTATATCAATTGGCAAAATTATATGCTTAATTTTACGATTAATTATCATGTACAGTAACGAAATGCTTTTTATGATAAGGTTTTGCAGACAGTGTGTGCTGCTGATATCAGCTGTTAAGAGAATATAATTTATAATTCACAACATCACTTGATGGTATTTAGTAAAACTAGATTTGTCCATATATATAGGCTATATATATATATATTATATATATATATATATATATATATATATATATATATATATATATATATATATATATATATATATATTATATAATAATATATATATATATATATATATATATATATATATACTATATATATATTATATATATATATATATATATATATATATATATATATATATATGCACTTACGACATTTGATCTCCCAGGGGCTCTAGTACTAAACACGCATGAAACAATGACTCACCTACACTGTTTTGCCATGTTTAGCACTAGCTTCTGGGGGTCAAATATATTTCGCCTGTGTTTAGTACTAGCCCCTGGGGGATCAAATGTCCCTAAGTGCATGTCGCTATCTGCCTGAAATTTCAGGCAGTTCGTGAAATGCCTGGTTTCGCCATCTGCCTGTAACATATACATACATACATACATACACACACACATATATATATATACACACACACATATAGTATATATATATATATATATATATATATATATATATGTGTGTGTGTGTGTGTGTGTGTGTGTATGTATATATACATACATGCATACATATATGCTGTTTTGGGTGCTGTAATTAGATAAGAAACATACATAGCCTTAAACAATGCCTGGCATCAGGTTTTGTTCGATCTCCAGATCAAAGCAAAAGGCAAATAAAAGCATCCTAACCCCATTCAGACAAAAATACCTCTGAGTGGTCGGCGTTAATTTCCGTTTCTGAACTACAACAAATACAAAGGGAGTAATCCCTTGATGCTACTGCCGCTATTGTTGTCAACAGTCATTCTCCAGCCGATATTCTGGCTGTGAACTGATCAGTCACATTGTTAGCTAGTAGCATTTGTTCGCTCGAACTTTGGAGTAACCGGCCTTGTGTCACACATCCTTATTCTGACAATTTTATTACTGGGATCTGTTGTAATATTTGTCATCTTCCACTATGTCAGTCTTTAACTGAAAATTATTTACTCTGCCAGTTCACACTCTGTCACTCTTTGTTAGAGATTATTATTATCATTATTTTAGTTAAGGAAACCTAATGAACAAGCACACAGGGGGCATTGACTTGAAATTCAAGCTTCCAAAGAATGCTGGTTTCAACCTCCCGCCGCAGACCCCACACTGCAGTAGTAACTGATCGTGACAGAGAGCCAGTGATTAACATCGGCCTGGGGGAGACGCGAACCGGCGACATCAGAGTGGCATGCCACGACACTAACCACTATACCAGCGGACCAGAGAATAGGAAGATGGTTTTGACAGGAATAATTGGAGAAAACACATCAAGGCAAATGACCCCTTAGCTTATGGATAACTGCAGGGATGCAGGAGAATTTTGGCAGTGAGGGGAATACATATTTACTGAGAAATATACCTAAGCCGTATTATTATATATAAAGAAATAACAACCTGATGTTTACCGGGATCTCAGGAAATAATTACGAACTGAAATCCGCAGTGGTATGTTTTGAGAGTGTGGGAAGAGATATGAATTTTTCATTCAAAAGATTATGTGGGATTATGTTTGCTTGTAAGGAAATGGATGCTGAAATAACACATGGAATCTTTAAAATTCAGCACATCTTGTTATGACAAAACTGCAATGTATCTCAAACTAATCATATATTCATTTAAAAATGTGTGGTATTCATAAAATACTACACAACCAGAACATGAGAATGAAAAGGATTTTCCTATAGTTCATCATCGATTTTATCTTTTCTAGTCTAATTGTGCATAGTTTAAAGCCTCATTCCTCATATTTCATTGTACCTTTATTTATCTGAGATTTAATGATGAGTAACTGTAACAGAGTCTGAGAGATTTTGTTAAATTAATGAGAGCATATGTAACTCCAAAATGTATAAAGAAAGCCACTGAACTTCTTGAGGTTTGATTTATGCGAAATAATTATACCAATCCATTAATAACGATTTACACATTATAGTCTATGAGAATATATAAGTATATATATATATATATATATATATATATATATATATATATACGTATGTATATATATAAGTATATATATATAAGTATATATATACACACATACACACACACACACAAATCAAGCCTTCTTAATAACTCAGTTCTCCTCTGGGTCCCGAGAATAACACTAGCGGGTCTTCATAAGCTCAACTGTGATACTCTTTGTGACATTCTGTAGTGGAGCTTTCTTTCTTTCATTTATTTTATTTCTTTCTTTAATTTAAATATTCATCTGAAAACCCTTATGGAAAGAGTCAAAAGCATATGAACCCAAGAGAGCTCCAAAGGGAAATCAGCTCGCGCGGAGGGAAATAATAAAGATGGATAAAAATATAAAACCGATAAACCTGAGGCGTGGGTACCGAGAGAAGATGGCATTATGGAAGGAAAGGCGACTTGGGTGGAGAAAGGTTATTTTAAAATGAAGAGATTGCATTGGACGAGAATCGATAATCGTAATACAGTCTAGTAAGTCAAAGGAACGCAATGATATAACAGTGCAACTGTTATATCATTGCAAAAGTGTTTAGTATTTCACTTAATAACACGAAGACCACCTATAGATTTACCATTAAACAGTAGTTCGATGCATTATTTTTTTATCTAATGACTGTCATTAGTCCATTGCGGTGTACGTGTTTTGTACAGAAATCGTTTCGTGTGTTCATCATGATTTTGTACATTAAACCCAATTTCTGCAAATAATGTTTATCCTGTTTTCAATTTTGGAATGGTCATTTTGTCGATTCACGAAAGGGCAAGATTAAAATTACTTATTCAGGCGGTCGTGCATTTGCTATAACCTAAAGCCAGAGAAGTAAACCAAGATTTTCCACGAGCTGTGAGATATATAAACAAAAAAAACATTCTTTGTGAAGACTGAACAACAGTAAAGCTACCAAAGAAATTCCGCAAAAGAAAAGAAATTCTGGCTAAAAAAAAAAAAAAAAAAAAACAATTCTGTAACACGCGAATAAAGGACGGCTTCGGTCATGTAAGATATTTTTTGTCCACTCAGACAGCTACGTAACTCCCGACAGATATCCACATCCCTTGTTTATTCCCTGAGCGGTTGCATTCCCAGACTTCGTCTCTGTGATTATCTTCTGTCTTATCTTCCTCTGATTTTATAATTATCGTCCTGCTTACTCTTCCCTTTTATTTCTAATGCCTCTTTTCTTTACAAGGTCTTGCTACTTTTCCTGTGAAGGAAGCCAACTTATTTTTGTAAAGATTCGAATATATGTGATGTTTGTCACGAAAGAAACGTATATAAATCAAACACATTACATGTTACAATACATTTCCATATGGATGTACAACTCACTGGATTTTTAATATTTGAAAGTTAAGATAGAATACCTGCAACAGTTACTATAATTATTACAAGGAAAGCTCCAGCGCTGGTTGTAAAGAAAGAAATTGCGACCTATTGAGTGCACCGTGAAAGAGAATTAAGAAAGACAAAACATGTACGATAAATAATAAATTAAGGTACATAGAGCAGATACAAAATAACGCATGACGTGATATTAAAAAATGAAATTGCGGGCATGAACCATGAATAATGGCATACAAAGTGATTTTTTGATGTGAGATTGGAGCATTGGGAAGAATTTTAGGAGTCAGAGGTGAGAAATAAATTTATTACAATTGGGGCGATTACGGACGTTCCACAAGTAAATGAGACAATGATTGTGAGGAGGTGGATAGGTTAAGCGGTGAGTCTTCATTTTCGATCTTTTTTTTTTTTTGCATAAATATTGACCCGCCCGCAGAATTATTTCCGTTGAATATTTTAATTTTTATTTTCTCCTGTTTCTTCTTCTTTCCCACCATTATCCCGTTAAAGGGGTCAGGTTGCCTGATGCCTTCTCTGCCTTCTATCAAGGCCGCATCCTCCACCAAACCTCTTCTCCATATCTTCCTTTCACTTTACCTCGCCATCCCCTAATTCTCTGTCTCCCTCTCGATCTTCTTTCTCTAACAGGTTCTTCCCAAGCCCTCCCGTCACTCCTCTCGTCATCCATCCTGAACACATGCCCATACCATCTCAATCGGACTCTTATCACCTCTGTTATCTTTACTAAGCCTGCTCTTCTTCTTATTTCCATCATTTTCCAATCTTAGCAGCGATATTCCCATAATCCATCTCAGCATTCTCATCTCTGTTCTCTCAAGCTTTACTTCCTCTCTTCTTCTTAGAGCCCATGTTTCCGATCCATACATTAACACTGGTCTTATTACTGTGCTATAGATCCTGACTTTTAGCTTGATTGGCATTTTCTTCACATACAACTCCAGCTGCATCTCTCCACTTCCCCCACGCCACTTTTATCCTACTGTCCACTTCAGCCTTACACCCTCCCTCTTGGCTTAAAAGTAGATCCAAAGTATTTAACTTTACCACTTGTTTTATAACTGAGCCTCTTCTTTCTTGTATTACTATTCTGTCTCTATTTTCCCTACTGCTCACTAAAACCTCTGTTTTGTTTACATTCACCCTTAAGCTACCCCTCTCTAAAGGCTCCTGCCACTCTCCAACCCTTCTCTGTAGGTCCTCATCTTCAGATCACCAGATCATCAGTGTACAACAACTCCCACAGCACTTCATTCCTGATCTCTTCACTCAACATATCCATGACCAGCACAAACAAAAATGGGCTTAATGCTGACCCCTGGTGTAATCCAACACTAACTTCAAAGTTTTCTGTTTCCCCAACTGCTGTTATTACTTTTGTGCTCGTTCTCTGGTATAAGTAGGGTAAAAGGTGCCATATGGCGTCCTGAACATTTGGCGCCCTCAACAAAGGGTGCCATTTCGCTTCCTCAATTATTATTATTATTATTATTATTATTATTATTATTATTATTATTATTACATATTATAATATTATATTATTATTATTATTGTTATTATTATTTATTTTATTTTATGTTTTTACTGAAAAATAACATGCATATATAAAAAAATTATGTAGTAGGTAAAGGTACCATTTAAGGTGTCCTGAACATTTGACGCCTCAACAAAGGATGCTTTGGCATCCTAATTATTATTGTAGTAGGGTAAAGGTGCCATTTGGCATCCTGAACATTTGGCGTCCTCAACAAAGGGTGCCATTTGCGTCCTCAATTATTATTATTGTAGGGCAAAAGGTTTTGGCATCCTGAACATTATCAACAAGGGTATTTGATGTCCTACTATTATTATTATTATTATTATTATTATTATTATTATTATTATTATTATTATTATTATTATTATTATTATTATAATTATTATATTTTTGCTGGAAAAAAATAAACTTGCAATATAAAAAGTAAATTTTAAGGTGCCATTTGGCCTCCTGAACACGTCCTCAACAAAGGTGCCATTTGGTGTCCTCAATTATTATTGCAGTAGGGTAAAAGGTGCCATTTGGTGCCCTGAACATTTGGCGTCCTCAACAAAGGGTGCCATTTGGCGTACTCATTTATTATTGTAGAAGGGTAAAAGGTGCCATTTGACTTCCTGAAAATTTGGCGTCCTCAACAAAGGGTGCCATTTATGTCCTCAATTATTATTATTATTATTTATTCTATTTTTATATTTTGCTGAAAAATAACATGCATGTATAAAAAAATTTATGTAGTATAAATAACATTTGGCATATATATATTTGGTATATATATAAATATATATATAAGTTATTATTAAGTAGGGAAAAGGTCCCCGAACTGATATCCTGAGAGGCCCACTGAGTGACTCATCAACTGCCGCATGACTGATGAGATGAATCAATATAAACTATCTGTTATCAATCCCACTTTATCAATAAGAGTCTGATTAGGAGGAGGAGACACCTTGCCGAACAGATCTGAACTGATATTAGAGAGCCCCACTGTGAGACTCAAACCACAGCTGTGTGTCTGATAAGAGTTGAACCGTTATAAACTAACTGTTATTTATCCCACACTATCAATAAGAGCCTGATTAGGAGAGATATCCGCTGCTGATGTGATTTAGACCGCCGCGCGTGACTCATGAACAGGTGTATCACTGATAAGAGTTGAAGCGTTATAAACTATCTGTTATTAATTCCACTTATCGATAAGAGTCTGATTAGGTATCTATCTGTTATTAATCCACTTTATCGATAAGAGTTTGATTAGGAGTGACGTCCCTATATAATGCATGAGTTTGTCGAGACGGGCATCAGTTCAAGGAACGAGTAGCTATACTCAACAACATCTCGCCAGCAGGGATGGGTAATTCCAGCAGCTTCAGCAGTGGCGATGACAGCTCGAGCAGTAGCGAACAGCCAATGCCATGGGATTTATTAATACCATCAGTGGCAAAGACATTGCGTAGGAGGAAGAGTAGCGCTAATGGTGGAAGAAGAAGAAGCAGCAGCAGCAGCAGTGGGAGAGGTCAGAAAGGACCGAACCCGAGACTCATCCCTGCAGGAGAGAACACTTCTCTCAGCTCTGGTAATAATAATAATAATAATAATAATAATAATAATAATAATAATAATAATAATAATAATAATAATAATAATAATAATAATAATAATAATAATAATAATAATAATAATAATAATTTAATTTTTCACATATGATGCAACACCAGTCTACGTGAATATTGCCACACTTTTTACATATAAAACTTTCCATTTTATAATTAAAAATTCACCACAGATATTCCTATTCTGCAGCCTCTCCTAACACCCGCACTACTCCTCTACCGAGCGAAGCAAGGGTAACCTCTGTAGGAGAGAACACAGCCACTCCTGTATCTGGTAAGAATAATTCATTTTGACCAGTCTCCATAAAATAAAACATTGTCACCCTTTACATATAAAACATTCTTTTGATACTTTTAAAATTCACCACAGCCACCCATATTTCGCAGCCTCCTCCACCTCCACTTTGAACGCCTCCGCCGCACCTCCACCGCCGACCGTTGCACCCCCACCGAGTGAAGCAAATGCGATGGAAACATCTGCAGCGAATGCTGGAAGACACTGTCGAGTAGGCGGTGCCAAACAGCGAGTGTCCCAGCAGCAGGAAGCACCGTTGCTTGACAGGGAAGGAGAGGTAGGCAACTGGATTGTGAGTGCCATCACATACTCGACTGCGGTGGGAACGCACGTCGATGTGACAACGGCACTCAGACTTAACCGAATGCAACTTGCCGAGGAGATTATACGTGCTCTCAACAACCTGAATGTAAATAGCGCCATGCTATACTTCTGCATTGTCATCAGCAGAGAGAGAATGACGGGTTCCAGTGCCACTCGTGAAACTGGTACTTTTTACATTAATACCCTGCCAGTGTTAACATTGGTGGACACTGCGCCTGATGTGATAGACGAGGCTATTGAATATGTGGCGAGCAATCTGGAAGATAGACTAAACTTGAGTGAAGGTTCAGGTTGGCGCATCACATCGTTGCGCAGTGTGCAGATCAAAATCTCCCGGCGAGAACTGGTGAACATGGCCAATTTTC
Source organism: Macrobrachium rosenbergii (assembly GCF_040412425.1). Taxonomy (NCBI): domain Eukaryota; kingdom Metazoa; phylum Arthropoda; class Malacostraca; order Decapoda; family Palaemonidae; genus Macrobrachium; species Macrobrachium rosenbergii. The sequence continues at coordinate 17,517,808 of NC_089799.1, forward strand.
GAGAGTATCCCGCAGGAGTTAGGGGTGGTGGACAAATCGTTAACATCAATTCGGGGTACAACTGCGTCATTACAGCGTTAGAAGCGTACAGCATACTCGAGGGAAATGATGATCCTAACCGCAACCTCACCCGAGATGTGAAAAGACGAATAAACTTGAAACGCTTCACCATTAAACACACGCCCGACATACCTGTGAACAGTGATACCTTCAAAACGTTAGAGAAGGATAACAACCTTAATATTTATGTATATAAATTGAGTGAAGTGGTCATGGGAAAGGGACAGAAAAAACACTGGACAGTGCATCTCGCCAGAAAAGGGGGCAATAAATCATGTCCCCGACTAGTTCCTCTACTGTTGATCACTGATGACCATGTCGCCCTCATCAAGGATTTGCCAACCTTCGTAGATACTTTCCACCGTTTGAAATCAGGTATGCGTGACCATGCAGCAGGCGTGTGTTACAATTGCCTCACTCTCTTCAAAACTCCAGCCAAAGATGTTCAACCCGAACCACCGTTCTAGACTCTGAATCTGGCCAGTTTAAACAGTTCACCAAAGTGAAAGCGCTGAATAAAAGCTCACACATCGCCTTCTTAGATTTTGAGGTGTACAACAGACAGCCGGAAGAAGAAGATGAAAACCCAAGAATCGTTTCGAAGCAGAAAACGTACGCCTATTGCTACGTCATCATCGATGGCAGAATCGGCGAATACTGCGTACACAGAGTAGGTGTAGGTGAACAGTGTGTTGACAATTTTCTCAATAAAATTGCGAGAGACTGGGCCAGTTTATGTGAGAGGAAAATAAATGTGAAACAAGTTGAAAGATCCCTACCCGTTTTAGTACATAATTTATCATATGATGCCGCCCTCATCTTGAAAGAAGCGTCCGCCAAACACAACTTTGAAATTTTGAAATGTGATGGGGGTACATTTTATGCACTGAAAACGGGTAACATCTGATTGATGGATAGTTTGAACATAAGAGGATCGCTATCCAGCCTCGCTTCGAGCCATATTAAACAGAAGGGGTCACTGGAAATCACACGTCGGATATTATCCAAATATCCCGACGAGTGCACAGAACTGGTTTTAAGTACGGGTAAACAGTATTACCCCTATGATTATGTCACAGGTTTCAACGTGTTGAGAAAAACGGGTGTCCCCCTTAAAGTGCATTTCAATTCCTCACTGACGGGGGAAAACATACCCGATGAAGGATACGAGCACGTCTGCAAAGTGTGGAAGGCTGCAAAGTGTACTAACCTGCTTGATTATACCATTTTATATTTGGTTATGGATGTGGGATTATTGTGCGATGTTTACTCGGCTTGGAGGAATGCCGCTTACACGCAGTTTGGATTAGACCCGATCTATTATTTAACCTCTACCTCTCTCTCTCTAGATGCATTTCTTCACTCTTCACGAACGTGCCTCCCCTAATTTCTGACGGGGAAACTTACCAGTTGATTTCCAACAACATTAGAGGTGGTTTCTGCAGTCTAGTCCAAAGACACGCCATAGCCAACAATCCCGAGTTAAATCCTAATTTTAAAACAGGTGACAAACAATCATATATATTATATGTTGATTTCACTAGTCTTTATCCCACAGTCATGAGCAGATATAAAATGCCTCTGGACGAAGTAACGGAGCTCTCCCCTGCCGAACTTGAGAGTTTTATCGCCAGCGATATCACGAGCATCAATTCGCAGGGGGAATACGGTTACTTCATCCTCCTCGATACCAAGAAGGTTAGAGACGATGTCGCTCTCTGGACTGATGACTTCCCTTTGGCCTTGCACCATATGAACGTGACTTTCCAACACCTCTCCCCATACACTAAAAGTCTCTTGGAAAAATTCAATGTGAAGCTGCCTAAGAAGAATGTCAAACTGGTGGGTACACATTTGCCAATGTGCAACCATCTGATCTGTCTTCCTCTTTTACAAACACTGATAAGACTCGGGTTGGAAGTGGAGAGGATAAGGAAAGTTTACAAGTTCAAGCAGGGATATTATTTGAGGAATACATCACTGAGAATGCAGAGAGGAGAGCGAAAGAAACGGACCCAGACAAGAGGAACACCATCAAAATCTTGATGAATGGTCTTTTGGTGTAACCATTAAAAACCCTTTAAACTATTCCACCAGGACTGTTGTTACCACTAACGAAACCTCGCTGCTTAGAAATGTGTCTAAGCATACGTACAAATCTTTTGAGAGGTTGGAGGAATACCGGTACGTTGTGAATCACTGCAAGGAGACTGTCAAGGCTGAATCCCGATCTATATCGGATTCAGCATACTGGATCTGGCAGAGGACATGATGTACAAGTTCCGCTACGACGTTCTTCAAAAACTGTATGGCAGGAGAGTTAAGCTTCTGTACACTGACACCGACAGTTTGATCTTCTCCCTGGAAACGGACGATCTCACACGCGAATTGAAGGATGTGCTCAAACCCCATTTGGATTTGAGTAACTTCCCTAAAACTCACACAGCGTATGACAGTTTGCGCCAGGGAAAACTCGGACTTGTTAAAGTCGAAACAGGAGCTGAACTCATCAGAGAATTCATCGGTGTTAAACCTAAAGTGTATTCTTACGAAACACAAAACAGTCGGTGCAATACTTTAAAGGGGATTCAAAGTTGCAGGCAAAAAACCATTAGTCATAGTCAATACCTGGATGTAATAAAAATAATGAGATTACGCACACTACAGTGCACAATTTGCAGATGATGCAGGGAACAATGTGTCACACCCAGCAGAGAAAGGTAGCTCTATGTCCTTTAGAGGACAAGAGATATTACCTCACTCCATTTAAATCTTTCGCTTACGGACATCCACAGATTGCAGCGAGCGAGTTAGAGGAAGCCGTTAGCGAAGATGATGACACATCACCTCGAGCACCATCGCCGCCCTTCCCTCCACCTATGCCAAGTACATCCAGAATTCCCGATGTACAACCCTTTACTCTGGCGATTCAGTACCCCCGGATAAAAGGTTGTTCTAAAAGACGGAGAGTGGACAGCAAATTGGCGGATGAGCTACAGCAGCAGCAGCAGCAGCTGTTGCAACCTGCATGGGCTAAGCTGATGCCCTTCCCACCTGCCAAGAAAAGACGGCAGAGCTTTAGTAGACGCGTACCAGAAGAATGAGAAGAATGTACAGTTTTTCAATTAATGTAAATATGTATCATAGTATGAGCATATATATATATATACGTAAATATATATACCACTATATATATAAATATATATGTATATATATATATATATATATATATATATATATATATATATATATATATATATATATATATATGTAATTTGTAATAATGTATAAATAATGTAAATATGTTTTATGGTCAGAGTATTCGCATCATACTTGCTCTGTGAATAAAAAAACAAATGCTCATTTTTTTATTGTATATAACCATCACCAGCTAAAAAAATACACATGTATATGCCTGTAATATATACATATGTCAATAAAAAACGTTAGTTATTAAAATTAATTTCTCTACAACCTTCATTTTTCTCTACAACCTTCACCTTAATATATAACAACACGCAGATCATCGCATCCTCTCAGTACACCTTGAACTTTAAACATGGAAGCTGGTCCTTTCAAGGAGAAATCTTAAACCTTTTCACTTGTTCCTGCACATAGCAGGTTTCAGCAATAGTGGCAAATCTGTGTTGTGTCAAAACATAATAGAAATGTATGAGGCTAACTTTCACTGTATTTTATATTGCGGGGTGAGTGAACACCCTCTGGAAAGTCATCACACCATAAGCACCAAATTAAAAGTATCCAAAGAGATATTGAACCCTTTCGATTACACGGAAAGAGGAGTGGAGGGTGGTAGTAAAGGACTGTTATTTGTACTTGATGATTGTTTTCTCGAAGCTAGCGACAATAAATTCGTGACCCAAGCATTCACCGCCGGACGACATTCGAATATATCGGTGATCTTCATAACCCAGAACGTGTTCCACTTGGGTAAATTCAGTAGGAGCATCAGTCTCAATTGCTCCCATTACATCCTCATGAAGAATCGTGACATTGGTCAAATTGAAACTTTGGGCAGGCAATTGTTCGGTCGGCAGGAGAGGTGTGGAGTTTTCTGACATATACAAAAAAGCTTTAACGCATAACCGATACGGTTATCTATTAGTAGACTTCGCACCGTCAACACCTGAATTGTTGCAGCTCAGAACGAATATTCTCGGAGAGACCGAATATCAAATCGCTTACAAACATGACTGAAGAACAGTTACGACTGCTTAGGATTTATATGGCAATGTGACACAACCATCATGTTTCAGCGGTGTGAATGCGCTACTCAAAGCAGCGAGGAAGGTAGACAAAAACGTGACTAGAGCGGACGTCGTTAATTTTTAAAGAGTCAACCTTCATATACCTTGCACAAGAGCACGCGCAAACGTTTCCTTAGAAGGAAAATCATATCAACTAAACCTCGAGCAGCGGCCAGCACGGATTTGGCGGACATGTCGAAACTGGCTCGACACAATGAAGGTTATAAATATCTCCTAATTTTCATTGATCAATTTTCGAGGTTTTTACGCATTCTCCCTGAAAAAGAGGGATGGCCTTACTGTGTGCAATGCGCTAAAAACGATTATAGAATCTACAGATTTTTCAGGTCTGTCTCGCAGTGAACAGTGATGAAGGTAGGGAATTTATTAACCGGCATGTAAGGAATTATCTGAAAAGTAAAAATGTATTGTTATATAGCGTCTATTCACGGGAAATTAAAGCTTCTATAGCTGAAAGGGTGATAAGAACTATTAAAAACCGCATATACAGATACCTCACACACAACAACACATTGAAATATATCGATGTTCTGCGAGACATAGTTAACAGTTATAACAACTCACCGCACAAGAGTTTGGGGCAGGGGCGCACACCCAAGGAGGTGCACGCTATGAGAAGCGAAGCGGACATTAAAAATCAATTCTCGAGAATGTATAAAAACGCTTTTCCCACAACGAATCGCGTCACTTCATCCTTGAACGTTGGAGACACCGTACGTATAGCTGACGAAAACCGGAACGCAGTTTTCAGGAGGGGGTATACTGTTCAAAACACTAGAAATTTTTAAAATCAAGAAGCTCGTCACTCTGCAAAATCCCACAGTTTACATCTTAGAAGATTTAGCGGGAGAAGAAATAAAAGGCACATTCTACAGAGAAGAATTAATACCTACCGAATTACCCGAAATCTATGACATCACCATCTTAGACAGGAGGAGGAGAGGCAGCAAAACGCAGTATTATGTCAATTGGAAGGGTTATCCTGCACAATTTAATTCGTGGGTTGACGAATCACAAATTGTGCGGACATGAGTTGTAAAAGGAGGTTTTAATACGTAAAAACAAAGATTTTATTTTATTCATCTCTCGTTTATCCCCCTCCGAGAGGAGTAGAGTAATTCCAACATTAAGCAAAGCATTTATCGCCACCATATCTGAAATTTTCAGAAATTTTCTTCGTGGTAATCTGACCAGAGAAAAAACATTTATTAAAAAACTCGGAAGGTGTAAGAGAGAGATCCGTCAAATATCCCTGAAATCTACGTCATTAACGAAGAAGAAAAAAATATTGAAGAGTCGCAAAGGCGGCGCCATTCTGTCCGTATTACTTCCTTTAGCGGCTAGTTTGATAGGCAGTCTTTTTTAAAATAGGAAAAAAAAAAAATAAAAAAGAAAATAAAAAACAAAATGAAGGAATTCTACGTTGTACCAGCTATCACATATGAGAGGTTGACAAAAGGTCGGGAAACATGCGTCAACAGCAATAATGTTAATAACCATAGTAATAACGTTAACATCAATGCCGACGGCGAAGACAGCACTGGTGGGGGGAGGAGGAGGAGGGAGGGGAGGGTGGGTTAATGCGGGGGTGGGTGTCACACCCATTCCTCTTAACGTGCAGAGAAATGTGAATTTTCCAGCAAATGCCAAAAACAGTTACACCTCCACCTCCTATACCTCCTGTCGAGGACGATCGTGTGAAGAAGGGAGAACAGCTAATTATAAATGTGCTCAACCGCGGAGTTACCCGCAAAAGAGTTAATCCTGACCTGACTGGTATTATTCCTATATTATTCAAAGATCATCAAATACCATATGTGACTGCCTTGGTTAACCACTTGCAAAATTCAGGTGCGATTGAATGGAATGAAGAAGGGACTTGTCCCACCCGCTTATGGGATATAACATTTTAGATGTGGCAAGAGAATTTCAAGCGAATAAGAAGACGGATGATAACAATGTACCCAGTTATAACTATATAATTGAACGGGGTGGTATTAGAGATCAGATGGTGAGAAACACAGCTATAAAAAAACAGATGGAAGCATGGCTCAATTCACCTAGGAAAGGGGGGGGGAGGAGGAGGAGGAGGAGAATAATGAAAAACAAGGTGGCGAAGAAAAAGGTGAACGTGTGGCAACCATATTGATGAGTCAAGAAATTAACGTGTTCAATCCCGCAGCAGCAGCGATAAACTTTTTCACAGGTGAGTGACCGTTCTGACACATATCACAAATTATCTGCGACGAATCCTTCCCTTATCGCGAGGTTTAAGGACCCGTTCAATCATGGGGTGGGCTCGGAGATAAACCTGTTCAATCAAGAGGGTGGGGCGGAGCCTAGTGTGATGAATCACAGAGGGGAAGACGAAGGGTGTGGAAAATTGAAGGAGTTTATGGAGGCATTAGTATTCCAGCTCGTGTAGCGTTAACGTGTACACCCTTCCAATTTTCACAGTTCAGAGATGGCTTCGTCACCTTGCAAGTTGGTTTTCGGGAGATTATCCGAGACCAAGTTCAAGAAGAAGGAGTGTTGCCTGGTTATAGCTACTAACTGTGTAACGTGCCGGAATTATGGCATTGCTCAAGACATTGTGAGAGTTTACCCCTACGCCGACGTTGCAGGTCTCCGTTACAACAGAGCTGGGACGAGTTACGCTGCATTCCGCCACCACGGGATAGAAGGTACCGCCGTTTGAGAGTGCCCGAGGGGAGAATACACTGATGCGGAAGAACCCGACCTACCCGTCATTGCTACGTTGTTAACCCAATATGGAATTGGCGCTTCTGTGGAAGAGAACGAATTCGCCAAAACGAGTATAATGTATTCCAAGGATGAAGACCATGCAGAAAGGTTGCGAAACGACACGAGAGAAATGAGATACAATCACTTCTACGCATCATTGAAGAGTTTGAAATCGCAGTTAATGAAAGTGTCGCGTGAAGATGTGAAATATATTCTATTTGCTGCGGGGATAGGACTAAGTGGTCGTGTGAACTGTGATTGGTTAAACCATTACCTGCCTGCGATTGTCTCCTTTGGTGAGGAGATGAAACGACACGGAAAAGTCACTTGCATAGCTATCACGGAAATTGTTTTATCACACCTTGAAGAGAGGTGTGCGGACGATGTGAAGTTGAAAGACGCATCATCCAAATTGAAACGTTTGGAAATAATGGACGTGGAGAAATTATGTTTGGGGGTTGAACAAAACATGGATGTCTCTTCCAAACTGAAACGTTTGGAAATTGTGAACGTGGAGAAATTAAACTTTGGCGTTCAACGTGGCAAGCTGTGTGACACACCAATGTAAAAATGATTACCAAAGTCTGTAATTTAATATGTGTATTTTAATATGTGTATGTATGTATGTATGTATGTATGTTCCAAACAATTTGTATAATAAAACAGTTTTTTTATTTTATACATAATTTTTTATTCATCCATTCTATGTTGAGAGGTTATATATGTATGCAATCGTGTGTATTACCAGCATTGCACATTCAACATGTGTAGCAAGCGATTACATTGTATATGTGAATAGTCGGTTTGTGTCTGGATTTATTTCCTGAAAACCAGCCCTGTAAATTTACAAACAAATTGTCCACTCCCATAACTCTATCAAAAGAGGTGGAATATGAAATGGGTGTTATAGGGTTACACTCCCAAATGAATACTACGCTGTCACACCTGAAGATAGAGATTTCAATTCATTTTAAAGCAACCTTAAATCAGGGTTTGGCACCTCGCTCGTATGGTTTCACGTATGTTCCTGCCGTTGGATTATTAGCGGGAGATATGAATAGATTGACCAGAGCACTCAATACGGACGTTACAGAACAGTTGGAAACATTTTACGGTGCATACATTCGAGGTGTTATGCGAAGGGAAGGATTATTTTCATGGAACGATGATTTGAAGCGGATGAGTCTCACATACGTGAATGCCGAGGTGGCGAAAGTAGAAGGAATTGTTTCAGTCACTGTAAAGTTTAGTGTTAGAGCAGCGCGAGTATTAGGGTTTAACACAGAATTGACATACGCGATTTATGGTTCAGGGGCAATGAGAAATCATCTCTCCAGAATTTCATATCTCGACGATCACAGTATTGACTGTGTGTACTTATATTCCAACATTATTCAACCTTCATCGCTGGGTGATAAAACTGTAAACATCCTGGATTGTTTCACGCTGGAATGTGCACCAAGTAGAGGTGTACATAATGCTGTTTATAAACCTATAACTATGAATGCGGTGGATTACATCGCGATTGATGTAACGAATCAGAAGGGGGAAGACGTCAAGTTTATTACAGGTAAAACCGTGTCATGCACCCTTCATATAAGACCTAGATGAAGGAAATTGTGCAGTAGTACATTATCAGTATGGCAGGCGAACACATTATATATGCGAGCAGTCTCGGCAGCCTGGACAAGTATGAAAATAACTCCCCATCAGGGTTTGTGAATAGGTTACCCACTCCTATATTCCTGCTGAATGGTAGCGAATATGAAGTAGGTCTCGCTTCGATCATGTTTCCGGGCGTTTATTACGCTGTATTATCGAGAGATGAAGAATTCACCCTCTACTTTGTTACTGATCGTGGTAAAAATGATAAACATGCCTATAGCTATAGACCAACGACAGCTATGTTAGCGGGGATATGAAAAGGTTGGTGAGGACGCTTAACAAAGATGTTTTTGAACATTTAAAAGTCTATTTTGACACTGAATACAAAAACGTTTTCAACAGCAATGATATATTCAGTTGGGATGAAGACAGCAGGAGAGTTATCATCCCTCACGTTAGAAGGAGGAACATTAAGGCGGGGGATATTAGAAGTGTGACTGTCAAATTCAGCGATAAAGCTGCCAGGTTGTTAGGTTTTAAAAATAATACAGCGTACGAAGTTTACGGCCTCGAGGCATTGAATGTGCACCTCTCTGACGATTCCTTACCCGATAATTGTGGTGTAGATTATATGTACGTGTACACAGATATCGTTCAACCGACTGTTTTTGGAGGTGAACTAGTAAATATATTGGATTGTTTCACATTAGAGAGTGGTAAAGGGAAGGGGATACACAATACGGTATACAAAGCATTGAACACGAACATCCTGGAACAGATTTCGATCATTATCACGGACCAGAATGGGAGGCGTATCCATTTCAACAACGGTTCGAGTGTCACCTGCGTGCTTCATATAAGACCCAGATAGAGAGGTACGTATAAAAACACCTTCTTTTCAGTGTTTTTCATTATTTACTTTCGCAACCTCGCGTAATTAGGAATGTTCAAACGTGCGCTCTGCCTAACAAAAACAGGGGAGGAGATTGAAAGTTTTTTTTTAGTTAACAGGTATGAGGGTTGTCTTCGCTCCACCCTCTGAGGTGGAATTTAAAACATTATTCCTGTCCGAACCTTTAAGGAAGGGAGGGGGTTTAGAAGACATTTCAGTTTTCTATCCGAGTCATAGGAGGGCGGGGTGTATTTTCGGCAATTGCCGGCATTGCACGTAGGGTACTCCCTTTTTGTTGAATGTTGCTAAACCTTCTGTTAAAGAGTTTGGCAGGTCGGTGCTTTCCGATGTAGTGAATGATCAGTTGCCTTTGCGGAATCTTTAAAAGACATGGAGTGACAGCTCTCAAAAGCATGGGCCGACAAAGTTTTCAGTAAAAAGTGGGGGTGAGGAGTACCCTCACTAGCTCAGCCAGGAGAGGGAATAAGAAGAGGAAGAAGAAGAAGAAGAAGAAGAAGGGGAATCGAAGGGTTAAATGGAGAAGTAAATATAACAAGGATGTGTGTATGATCTTCTTTAATTCATTAACCTTTCCCGTTGGCATGCAGCACACATTCTCTCTCCTTTTTTTTTTCAGGAATGAGGAGGGACGGGAAACAAGAATCGCTGGTAAGAAGTTCCCAATTGAAGAAGATTATAGAAAGTTTGCAATTCGAAGGAAAGGGGTTAAATCGAATCCTGAAGTAAATATAACAATCGGTATATTTGGAATGTTAAATGATGCGGTGGGCATGCATGCACGGGAATTTAAACATTATCCCTGCACTTTTTAAGGAAGGCAGGGGGTTTAGAAGACATTTTTTAAAATTCTCTGACTGTTTTTTTTGAATGTTGCAAACCTTCTGTTAATTTGGCGATCGCAGTGAATGTTTTTAAATGGAAGTGGAAGGGCATACAATTTTAAATGGAAAAAGGTTGGAGTACGTCCACTGTCTCAGCCACTAAGAAGAATAAGAAGAAGAAGAAGAAATAACGAATTAAATCAAGAAAGGAATGATCTTCTTTTAATTTATTAACCTTTTTGCCCGTTGGCCGACTGAAGTAAATCGGTTATTGTTCCCAATGTGAACAGACTGACATTATTCAAATGAAGGATGTGTTATAGAAAGAACAATCTTTTAATTCGAATTAATGGTATTACCCTTTGCCCGTTGGCGCCATTATGCAAATTCAGTACAATTCATCCTGACTGAACAGCATTTTTTTTTTCAGGAATGGCGCCGGCATTGTGTCCTAATGTTGTGCCTTAGTTTGGCAGATCGAAACAATGATCGGTTGTCTCTTCTTGATTTAAATGGGTATCTCAGAATTGTTCCTGAATGTATACAAATCAGTTAATGCATTATTGGATAACATTAAAAGAACCTTACCCTGTATCGACGTTGGATTTAAACATGTTTATAATTCTGGAGTTGGTTTCACACCGAGTAACAATTCAGAATCGAATCCTGACAGACAGTTATAATCCGTTCTCTGTATTATTGACTATTAAAACTTAGTTGGTTGGAATTATCCGAGTGTCCTGTTTTTCGTCAACTATCAATAAAGAGTAGATCGACTTTCGATGAATATCGGTGTTGCGGGAATCTTTAAAAAGTGCAGGACAGCCAGGGCTGGTTTTTTAAATGGAAGTGGAGGGTTGTGGGGTAGAGCATTACAATGCTCAAGAGGAGCATATGAAAACCAGCGCACTAATCACTGTTGGTATAATACGGGGTTTTTTTTCTTAAATGACACAAGATTCTGACTTTAATTGTTCCTCAATGTAACAGACATAGCATTATGAAAGCTCGATGTTAGCCAGCTATATCGAGTTTCATAATGGTATTACTGGTTCCTTCTGGATTTATCGAGTGCTTGGAATTATCATTAAGTGGGTTTTTCAATTCCATGCCTTTGAATTAAATAATACGCTTTTTAAATCCGTCTCTGTTTTCTTGAATGAAAAGTTGGTGAACGTGTCCTATTTTTAACTCAATCATACATAAAAATGCTAGTATGACTTTAAACGTCTTTTGAGCATCTTTTAGAGCTGAGTAGGGGGAATTCACAAGTGAGGGGAGGTATTGTACTTTCCTCCTTATAGATCTGGCGAGTGACATGTATTTGCTGGATTCCGTGGATTTGAGAATAAGACTCGAAATGGCGAATAACAACTGGGTGATGGGTGCACACACAGACGGACACTTAAATGATCTGAATATAGAAAAAGCCAAGTTGTGGATTGGTCGGGTTACCCTCATTATAACGCCATGTCCACTTTAAACACCGCTCTAGCAGTTAACCCGATACAATATATATTTGATAAGACTTTATATAAAACGTATGTTATAGGGCAGAACGAGGATTCCATTTTAATAGATCAACCTTTCAATACCTGTATACCTGAAAAGATTACACTGGCCATGATAAGCATGCAAACATTTTCGGGGAATTACGCGGCCAATAGTTTATATTTCGGAGCTTATGACTTGAATAATGTGCACATCACAGTTAACGGGAATACGGTGTATCACATCAACTGTAATTTTCCTAATACTATCACGCAATTGTATTACGAGACTCAAAAGTCGATAGGAGGGGGACATGATAACCTCATAACCTATAATAGTTTTAAAAATGGGACGGAAGAGGTGGAAGATTCCATGCCCGTTGAAATTTCGGCCAGTTTGAGAATATCTATAAAGCTGGGCACGGTCGCACCACACCCTTGCATGATTTTACTGTTTGGTGACATGAAAGGTATTTTAACCATTGATTCGGATAGAGTCATTCAGTGCGATGTTAGGGGCTAGGTGTGATGGATACAAAAGAAATCGAGACAGTTTTACAGGGTTCGCTAGGGAGTCTTATTAAATATTTAGGTGTGTTTGCTTCGGATGAAGTGGGTGCATTTAAAATACCCGCGAATAGAATTAAACCTCTAGTTTTTATATCTAATACTCTACCTTCAACTTCTAGTATTGACCTTGTTGGACATTGGGTGTGTTTTTATATAGACTGTTCACCTAGGGATACAATCTACTTTTTTGACAGTTACGGTATAAACCCGCAAATTTATTCGGGTAGCTTCTCATCTTTTCTCGATGCGCATTCGGATTTTACCCTTCGCCAGTCCATAAGGCAGATACAGCCCGATAATTCTTACAAGTGTGGTCTTTACTGCGTTTTCTTCGTTCACTGTACGAGTCATAGAGGGTTAAAATCGGTTTTGTCGTTAATGAGTGTTGTCTTCTCCCCGAGTCGTTTGAAAAGTAATGACAGGTGGGTGACGGAATACTATTACAAATTTTTCAAGAGGGTGCGGTGTTCACACTGGAGTTCAGGCGTTAAACAAGCTCTTACATACAAGGAGTGTGTGCGTTCTTCAAATAAAAGGTAATGATTAATTCCATTTTTAAAAAACGTTGCTAATATACATCACATAATTAATTTTGCAGGTGTTTGGTTTTTCTAAGAAATTTTATTTTTCTTCCTTAGGATGAATGGTCAAGGAGGAGGAGGAGGAGGAGGAGGAGGAGGAGGAGGAAGACAAGTTCTTCTACGCAGAACACTAACGGAAGAGGGGGACAAGAAGGGGGAGGGGGAGGAATGTTAGGCTGTACGACATACTAGATTTGGAAGCCTATGGTTATTTATTGTAAAATTATTTAGAGGTTTAAGGTTGGTTATAACAACTCATGGTGGTATTGTATTGGAATGTGTGTCGGGAGAACCCCCAGATACATGTGCTTGTTAATGTGTACCGCTTTATCTAATAAAATGAGTGGATAGGTAGAATCACTTTTTATTATCCCATACATAGGTTAAGTGACACTGACAGTGAGCGTGATCGAAAGCGTGTTAAAACGTGTGACTTTTAACAATCCGGTGGAGAGTTAGAGCTGTATATCTCAGAGAGTTGTAATGATTGTAATGTCCGTTTAACTGAAGTCATACAGCTGTTCATGAGTCACGCAGTGGGTCTAAATCATATCAGCAGCAGATACCTAATCAGACTCTTATCGACAGAGTGGGATTAATAACCCTAGTTTATAACATTCACCTCTTATCAGTTGATACAGTGTTCATTAACGAGTTTATATTGGGTCTAAATACATATCAGCATGCGTATACCTATTTTTTCAGAAAATATAAAAATAAAGTGGGCTTAATAATAATAATAATAATAATTTTTTTAACGGTTCATTTTAATTCATAAAAAATATAAAAATAAAATAAATAATAATAATAATAACTGAGGGGACTAAATGGCACCCTTTTGATTGTTCGCCAAATGGCACCTCCTCCCTAATAAAATAATAATTGAGGAAGTAAATATTAGGGCACCAAATGGTTTATTTACCATCTCATCATCATTGAGACAGTTGATGAGTCACCCAGTGGGCCTCCTCATACTCAGTTGGGGACCTTTTTCCCTACTTACTACATAATTTTTTTTATATGCATGTTATTTTTTCAGCAAAACATAAAAATAAAATTGCATGTTATTTTTAAAAATATAAAATAATAAAAATAATTGAGGACGCCAAATGACACCTCTTTGTTGAGGACGCCAAATGTTCAGGACGCCAAATGGCTTACAATTTCCTCTTAATCTCCTCATCCAGTGTCCTCTCTAAACTTCTTCAATCCATGCTCTGTTAGTTTAATTCCATGACATCTACCTTCTGCTTGTATATAGCCTATATACCATTAGGCTCTCCTCCCAGTCCCTTGGCATTCCTTCCTCTTCCATATAGCTTTTAACAAACCCAGCATCCATTTCTCCCCCGCCCCACCTAGTAATTTGATCATTTCAATTTGGAACTCTGATGGACCTGGTGCTTTGCCATTCTTCATTTTACTTAATGCTCTCTTCACTTCTCTATACTGTATCTCCATCACTGGTCCCTCCACCCTCTGTGCTTCCCCCATCTCCTCTCTCTCATTTTCAGCATTTAAAAGCTGTTCAAAATACCCTCTCCATCTCTTCTGAATGTCTTCATCCATATACAGTATATTTCCATCTCTATTCTTGATGACACCCAATTTACCCAAATCCTGTCTCTGCCTTTTCCTCAAGTTTGAAATCTTATAGATATCCTTTTCTCCTTCTCTTGTTCCCAGTCTTTCATTCAACTGCTCTGCTGCCCTACCAATAGCCATACCTACCCTCCTTCCTCGCATCTCTTTCCTCTCTGTCTGTACCGCTCCTCTGTAACCCAGCATGCCTTACTTTCCAGTCCTTAAATGCTTTGATTTTCTTTTTGATTCTGCACCCTCCATTCCACCACCACTTTTCTCCTCTCGACACTCCATATCAGCTGGTTCTTCCCACAAGTTCCTCTGCTTCCCTCACATATTTCTCTCATGTCTGCCCACATATTTTCAACTCTGTTACCCTATCCAACTTCTATGTTCCCCCTTTCCTGCCATCTCTCTCCTCAGTCCTCCTAAACTGCTCCCCTTTTCCTTGGGTTCCCAAATCTTAATCTAGATCTCCTCTTCTTTTGGTTTCCTCCTCTTATTTTCAAATCCATCACCACCAACCTATGTTGTTTACACATGCTTCTCCCAAGATCACTTTGCAGTTTGTCACATTGCTTTTGTCAGCTCCTCTAACCAGGGTCTAATCTATTTGGCTTTGCACTCCTTCACTTTCATATGCTATCAAGTACTTATCCACCTTCTGAAACCATGTGTTCATACATACCAACTCAAAACTCTGAGCCATCTCCAATATATAGGCTAATCCCCATTTTCACTTCTAGTTCCAACCCATGGCCTCCATGTACCTCCTCATACCCATCTCTTCTCTTTCCCACCGTGCCATTCGTATCAGCTCCTATTATTAGTTTCTCCTCCTCCCTCACTTTTCTAATGACAGCCTCAAACTCTTGTCTAAATGACTCTTTCTCTTGCTCTTGGCACCCCATCTGAGGAGCATATGCTGATATTATATTTACTGCTTTGTCCCCTATTATTATTGGAATCTTTAAAAGCCTATCATTTATTCTCTTTACTTCTAACACTTTTTCCTTCCAGTTGTTAGTTACTATAATTCCAACTCCATTTCTTCCCTCTTGTGACCCGCTGTAATAAAGCTTATACCCATTTCCTATCTCTCTAGTTCTACTCCCTTTCCAAGTAGTCTCCTGCACACACAAGAAATCTATCCTCCTCCTCTCCATCACATCTAATATCTCCCTCAGTCTTCCTGTTGGAGTACCAACATTCCACGCACCTACTCTAATCTTCCACTCTTTCACTAACTTCTTTAGCCGCAGTCTAGACCCTGCGGTACCCTCGCCCATTTATCACGCCAGTGGGGGATTCTGATGCGCGTTGCTTACAAGGGACGCCCTAGCGACATTCATATTTCTTAAAACATCAGGCATGGTACATTGTTTGGCAAAGGGGTTTTTACAACCACGTGCCCTTGCTGTCATTAACCACAGTTATTGGCTGTGGGCCTCGCCTTTCACTAAAAAGTCCACCTGCAAGGCAGCAGTTTCCACAGTTATCGGCGGTGAGCCTAGCCTTTTACTAAAGAGTAAGACTGCAAGGCAGCAGCTGTCCTTTTAGTTGCCTATTACGACACGCAGGACCTACAGTGGTAGTATTCTTACACCCCTACCACAAAGCAATTTTATTTTCTCCTGTTTAGTTTTCTGTAAAGGAAAAACTATTGTGCCGGCTTTGTCTATCCATCTGCCTTTTTTTCTGTCCGCACTTTTTCTGTCAGCCCTCAGATCTTAAACACTACTGAGGCTAGAAGGCTGCAAATTGGCATGCTGATCATCCACCCTCCAGTCATTAAACATACCAAATTGCAGCCCTCTGGCCTCAGTAGTTTTTATTGTATTTAAGGTTAAAATTAGCCGTAATCGTGCTTCTGGCAACGATATAGGATAGGCCACCACCGGGCCGTGGTTAAAGTTTCACGGGCCGCGGCTCATTCAGCACTATACCGAAACCACCGAAAGATAAATCTACTTTCGGTGGCCTTGATTATACACTGTATCGGCTTTACAGAAAACTCGATTGAGCAGAAGGAACTCTGGAACATTTTTTACTTGTTTTCTTCTATTTTCACAGATCGTAACATGTCTTAGAAAGTCGCTTATTAAGGTAATGTCTCCTCAGGCTTTAACCTGAGGAGTAACAATAATTACAATGTATCTCTCTCTCTCTCTCTCTCTCTCTCAAAAGAAATCGCTCCCTCATTACAATCTTCTCGTAAAAAAGAGTCTCCCGGTAACCCTAACCAGAGTTTTAACAGCTACAGTCTCTCTGATACCCTGGAAAAAGTACAGTGGTAGACTCATTTATTTCTCTGGTATTTCTTGCAACACCCGGTTTGTCTGATGTAGAACCCTTTCATTAAGAGATGTAAGACTGCTTTTAGGATATTTTTCCTACTGATCTTTTTATCCTCTTTTCTTTTATATAACTCTTTGCCCTATCTCTCCCTTCCATATGTTTTAGGAATGTTTTTAACTTTTATGTCTTTACCAGGAGAGCGGGAAAAGTCAGTCATTACGAACGCATTTGACGAGAAGGAAATACTCGGTAGCACCACTCCTCCGAAAAGAAACCTAATAATGCTATCGTGTGTGTGTGAACCTTTTTTTTTTCGCTTATTTTCTACTTATTGATATGGATTCAATTTAAAGTAATTTATGAGGAGAGCAAAACAATTTCCTTATAAAAAACTTTACAAAACTACTTTGACTTTCTTCTTTGATATTGTCAATTGAATCCCATTGTTATTCATCATTTCCCCTTTGTAAATTTCGTAAGGGTAAAGTACCTTTATAAATGAGTAAAACTTCATTTAATCAATCTAAGAATTGAATCAAAATCTCAAAGGAGTAAGAATCAACTGAGTTTTGAATTGAATCAACATTCCACGCGAATTTCATAAAAAATAGTTTTGTTGTGTGTGTTTTTTTAGTTTTCTGAAATAAAAACTATTGTGCCGGCTTTGTCTGTCCGTCCGCACTTTTTTCTGTCCGCACATTTTCTGTCTGCCCTCAGATCTTAAAAACTACTGAAGCTAGAGGGCTGCAAATTGGTATGTTGATCATCCACCCTCCAAACATCAAACATATCAAAATGCAGCCCTCTAGCCTGAGTAGTTCTTATTTTGTTTATGATAAAAGTTATCCACAATCGTGCTCCTGGCAACAATATAGGATATGCCACCACCGGGCCGTGGTTAAGGTTTCATGGGCCGCGGTTCATACAGCATTATACCGATACCACCGAAAGACAGAGAGAAAACTCGATTGCATCGAAGAAACTTGTGCGCATTTTTTACCCGTTTGTCTACCTTACTATCTTCTTGGTCAAGCGGATATCTTTAAACCTTTCCCAGGAGACAGAATTTCGACGCTTGGTTCTTTATTTGGAATCTTTGTCGTGGCAAGCGTATCCAAATTGCGAATAAATCGAAAATATAAGAGAGCACTACGATAATTATACAAAAGTAATTCAGAACAGGTATTTTTAAGTTTCTCGCTGAGTATTTAATATTTTGTGTGGCCTCCATCTGCCTATACCACAGCCTGCATTCTTGAGGGGCATGATTTCAGCAAATTGCAAAAAGCTGAAATTCAAACTCCATTTCCTGAGCACTTCGTCACCCTCTTCGCAGATCGCGAGGCTTGGTGTACCATCATAGTTCACTGTGCGCGCTTCAACACGCATCCTTTAAGATACTACCAATGTTTTCGCACACATTAAGGTCAGGGAGCTACCTGGAAATTCACTTGATGAGAAGAAATCGATACCACTGTTTCAAGCAGCTCCTGTGTCTGAAGAGCCTTGAAACATGGTGCCTTATCATGCAAAAATGTGACTTCTTTACCAGATAACACATTTTCAGGATCTTTGAGGAAAGGAAATATTCCACCAGTAAGCACAATTTCTCTGAAGTATTCGCCATTCCATGACTGTCCTTTTTCTTTGATGATCCACATTAACTGTTTGGCTGTGAAACAGAGAAAAATTCCCGAACATTCAGGAAATTTCAGAACTTGGCGATAGCGCACGTCATCGCTGATATCATCCAGCTTTGCAGCCCAAATGATATCATTTTTATGATTTGGCTTCCTGTGTAAATGAAGAATTCATCTGATGTGGTAACATGCAGAAAGTCAGCTTCATCCCAATCTTTAAGAAATGAACCACAAAACCATGCACTGTCTTCTCTCTGTTGCTGAGTGATGTTGGGCTTGCTGATAACATCAAATGGCTTGATACCAGATTTTTTCAACTCATGATATACAACACTATAACTCCTCTTCTTTCCCCTTTTTGTTTCTAGTTCAAGCACCAATTTACATAAAGACTTTCTTGGTCTACCCACTGCCTCAGCTATGATGTCTTTTGACTCCTGAGAAAGGACTTCAGGCCTTCCAAGATTCTCACTCTTTTCGTGATGACAGTCATATGGATTTTTGTTCCAGTTTCTTTTAACAAAGGATTCATCTCTTTTAATGTATTTGGCTATCCAGCAATGTGAAATGAAGGATGTGCCAGCATCCCTGGCCTCTCTGAAGGTTATAGCTTGGATTTGGTCAATCCATCTGATTTCTTCCGAGCCGTTAGCCATGGCTGTATCTAACTCCGTCACTCAGTTTGAAAATACAAGAAATGTAAAATGAAAAATAGCTTAATAGAAACTTAAAATAATGTACTTGGAAATAGGCTATAGCAGAACACTTCATAACTTTCCATTTGTTCTGTGGAGGGGGGCTCTAATTTTCGAAACACCAAGTATATACATATATATATATATATATATATATATATATATATATATATATATATATATATATATATATATATATATATATATATATATATATATATATATACTCGTATACCGTATGCTTTTCTGAATGGAATTTCAATCATTTGATCCCTAGAACCCTCTACCTCAAAAAAATTGCTATTTCAAACAATAATACTTATTTTTTAAGGCGAAAAAAATAATGTATTTCGTCTTCAAAATACTAACTTCAGTCACCGAAAACTATCATGTTACAAATAATACTCATTTTTTGTGTTATGATAAAAAAAATAATGTTAGAACTCAGAACGGAAAATTGTGAATGAATTGGTATTTTTTCGCCAAAGTATATAAAAAAAATTGCAAGTGAAACTTTAAATTCACTGGTAATTACTGCTGTCATCATGCTCACTTTAAGCAATTACGGCGAATGCCATAGGCTGCTGACATCAAGTGAAGGACGGAACGTAAGCGACATAATTACAAAAGGCAAAATGCATGCCACGAATTCTTTATCATTCCTCTTTTTTTTTCAGAGATATGAGATTACAGGACATTCCCCCTGCAAAGCATTAGATTAATTACAGTTGGATGAATGGGAACTGGATTTTACGCTTTTCCACGTTTTTGTGTATTTTTTGCCGTGAGTATTGTTTCTCATTTCATAGATAAAGATGATTTTGGTCAGGTTTTAACACAGACTATTCTTTTTCCACTGTTTTTGAACTGTTCGTCGTTCGTAATGTTTCTCATTTCGTCACTAAAGATGACTTTTTATCTCATTTTTTCAGAGGTAAACAAATGCAGACGAACTGATCTAAAAAATAAAAAGTAGTTTAGAAACTTTAACCACGGCCCGGTGGTGGACTATCCTATATCGTTGTCAGAAGCACGATTATGGCTAACTTTAACCTTAAATAAAATAAAAACTATTGAGGTTAGAGGGCTGCAATTTGGTATGTTTGATGATTGGAGGGTAGATGATCTAATACCAGTTTGCAGCCTTCTACCCTCAGTAGTTTTTAAGATCTGAGGGGAGACAGAAAAAGGCGAGGACGGACAGACAAGGCCAGCAGAATAGCTTTCTTTTACAGAAAACTAAAATATAAATAAATTCTACGCCGGATATTCTATCAGTTTTTGTTATTGCAGCATCGGTTAATATTGTGGAAAATAATTTTTCCTCCGAATCCCATATCATAAAATTAGAAATACCAAAACTGGAATCCTAGACCCCTAAATTTTCCTCTTAATATTTTAAAATAAATTCCTCTACGATGACTTATCGTTAACCCTGCGGTATACATTAAGGGAAGATATTCAAGAATACACCAAAATATAGACATCAGATTACCTTAAGAGAATGTCTTATTTTATCTACAAAACCGCCCAGTTTGGGGTGTCACAGAGTAACTGTGAAAAAAAACTGCAATACACTGAAATTTGTAAACATATTCTTGATTAGCAACAGGAATTACTAATTATACCTAGTTAGAACCAGAATCCATTATCGCACTCAAGATCATTCAATGCAATTTCTGACTTGAAAAGTCATTTGCAAGGAAATGAATTCTACAGAGACTACTACTGTCAATCCTACTGAACAGGAAACTAAATCACATCTTCAAGACCTCTGATTGATAAAACAGCGATCATGGTAACTATTTATTTTCATTTATAAATGAAGACCAAGTTGAAATTTAAGTATATCTTAGTTTAACAGCTCTCCTAGGGCTGGCCCGAAGGGTTAGATTTATTTTACGTGGCTAAGAACCAACTGGTTACCTAGCAACGGTGCCTACGGCTTATTGTGGAATCCAAACCACATTATGACGAGAAATGAATTTCTATCACCAGAAAAAATTCCTCTAATTCTTCATTGGCCGCTCGGAGAGTCGAACGCTGGGCCAACAGCGTGCTAGCCGAAAGGTCTACCCACCCCTCCAATGAAGAACTACCAAGTTGAAAGAATACCGAAACTGTTCATGCTCTGATGTCAAGATGGCTTAGAGCAGGGCTGTCTAAGTCGTTTGGTGTGAGGGCCACTATTGAAAAAACGAAAGTCAAACAGGCCACTGTGTGTGTATATATATATATATATATATATATATATATATATATATATATATATATATATATATATATAAACATATATATATATAAATATATAAATATATATATATATATATATATATATATTATATATATTATATATATATTATATATATTATATATATATATTATATACATACTGTATATATGGATGTAACACATTTTTCTTTGTAGTTACTGATTTTGCAAGAAATATTTCTTTTATTCAGGATAAACGGTAAATCTAATTTTTATGATATGAAAAAGAGAAATATACTTTTACTTATTTTTCTCTAGAGGGCCACTTTCAAAATCAAACGGGCCACTTTTGGCCCATGGGCATGGGGTTGGACAGCCCTTTCTTAGAGGAATATTATTATTCATAACTAACCGTAATTGAAAAATATATAATTTCTGTTTCAAAAAAAGAAACGGTTATCTGAATCAAAATGCACCAAAGGATTTCGTAACCGCTTCTCTGATAGGCCGGGTATTCACGATCAGGTTTACCTGTCAGTTCACCCACGGATGAGCGTCCACACGTAAAGAGTAGAACTGTCAGCCGGACCGGTTCGAGCTCATCGCCCTAAGTGCTCGCCTACCCTGGCATAGTCGTGGCAACGCTATAGGGCAGCGATGGAAACTCTGCTGGCTGATATGGAGGTTGAGCTACAATAAGCTGCTACATAGACTACAAAGCTGCTGCGGTAATCCACCTAACAATAGGAAAGAAGCAAAAAGGCGTAGCCGAGTATATAGTCTAAATATTACCTATTAAAGAGACGTCTATTCTCATACAATATTAATGAATGAGGTTAAATTACACCTGGGTGTTGGTTCAGTTATTTATGAAATGAACGTGAAGTGTACTTTCACTGATAACACCTTTCATAAAAAGGTAGGGCACTGGCCTAGGTCTATACCAAATTATCTTGTATCTCATGGAGATATATATATATATATATATATATATATATATATATATATATATATATGTGTGTGTGTGTGTGTGTGTGTGTGTGTGTGTGTGTGTGTGTGTGTGTATATTTTATCAAATGATTTGGACTCACAACTGTCTACATATATCGCCGCAGGGTCTAACAATGAAATGGATTAAGCCTATACAAAGTTTATTTGTACTCTGGTCCGAGCGGCTGAGATCCTTCCCAGGCGAAATCCGACTGCGAACTGACAAAATCGTTGCTTACCCGTCTATACGTGCGATCATCTGTCGTCGGTCGGAAGAACTTGATAATTCCATCAGTTCATCCGTTCTGGCATGTGGACTGAGTTCGTCCACAGACTGTCGTCCACACGTAAGTTTTAGCGTCAGTTTCGATGAACTGACAAGTGGACTGACAGGCAAACCTGATCGTGAATACCCCGCCATACGGTGAAAAAGTCCGAAAAATACGAAATTTAAGGTGAAAATCATCAGGTATTTATTTCGCCAGTGGTACGTGATCATCTTGCCGCTATATTCCTAAATTACGTTCGCTGTATGAGCGATTAAGTTAAAGGTAAGATATATTATTACCAACACCCATACTAATACCAATAATATATATATTGTATATACATATAATATATATATATATATGTTATATATATATATATATATATATATATATATATATATATATATATATATATGTATATATATATATGTATATATACATATTGCATGGCCACATATATATATATATATATATATATATATATATATATATATATATATATATATATATATATATATATATATATATATATATATATATATATATATATATATATATAGGTATATATATATATATATATTGTGATATATATATATATATATATATATATATATTTACGTGTACATGTAATTGTGAATATATATATATTATATATATATATATATATATATATATATATATATATTATATATACTGTATAAACGTATTCTATTATTATATATATATAGATATATATATATAAAGATATATATATATATATATATATAGTCCCGATCGTCCATCGCTGGTATCCTCACGATTTGCGGACTAGCAACATAATATTGTTTGGATATTCTTTGTAAAGAATCACGTCTGTGATGAATGAGCGATTAAATTAGTGGTAAGATATATATATATATAAAAACACCCATACACTCAAAGTACAGACAATACTACAGACATAGGCTATATGTGACGACGAGTGTGTGTGTATGTGTGTACGTGTGTGTGTATATATATATATATACAGTATATACATATGTATATATATATATATACTGTATATCTACCGTACATATATATATAGTATATACCATATCTACTGGCATATATATATATATATATATATATATATATATATATATATATATATATATATATATAATATATTTAATGTAAATGTATAACATTTAAAACACGATAATTTTTTCAGTTGAGTTGGTCTAACAAAGTAACAATGGTAAGTGTAAGTAACAATAAATAAAAGAGTTTTTTGAAACACTCACCCATGCATCTACTATCGCGCGCGTGCACACACACACACGCACACACACACACACACATTCAAATACGATCATTTTTTCAGGTGAGTTGGTCTAACAAAGAAACAATGACAAGCGTAAGACACAATTTAAAAAAAAAAAGTTCTTTGTAACACTCACCCATGCATCTAGTAATACTTCGTAGGCCCGCCCTTTCGTTTCAGCACCTCGGAAGGGTTCAAAGCTGTCCCAGATCGAGTGTATGGCGGTCTGGAGTTTGTCGAGGGCTGTCTCTGTCCTCTGCCCTGCAACAAGTCTTGATCGCTGCCCAAAGGTTTTCCTCTGGGGTCAAATCAGGGCACTTAACATAGTAAATTTGGCAATCGTTTAGCCAATCTGTGGCGTAATGAATTGGCGAGAGAGTGAGAGAATCAATTACGTAATTGGCGGCGTGGAACCTCGCACCGTCCTGCTGCTGAATGGATGCACCCGATTTCTCAAATGAGCGTCAGGTAAAATCTTTGCTGACGTGTTCGCTCTTGGGAAGCATTGGAAGGAAACACTAAATCCCCCAGCCACCATACCAAAAAAACACTCCCACAACACAACATACCGGGTGAACTTGACCGTGAGTGCAACATGTTTAGGCCACAGCTTATCACTATGAGGCACCTCCACTCCATCGTTCCCGCTCCTCAGCCCGTGAAATGTAGCCTACCCCATCCTCCCTCCGTCTTGGGGCGTCTGGATGGTACGTGTGGATACGTGGCCAAGCAGTTGAACATTATGCTTTTAATTTCCTTGCAACAGTCAAGACTGTTTCCTAAGCATGAGAGAGCTAGGAGAAAGCCTACGGGGGCGAGAGCAGGCTAGACACCCCAACCCCGGCTGGACGCCATGAATTTGGCAATAAGACCTACGCCACTTTGCTTCACATTTTCACTTGTTTTCAACCCCACCTTATGACATTCTGATACATAGACAATATCACGGATTGTTTACTCTTCTTAGACATGCTACACATTCGTGATACAAGCACAATCTAGTAGGAACACGGTCGGTTTGCGACTCACTTCGGTAACACACAAACACTAACTCAATTTCGAATGACAGCCCAGGAGCTACTGATCTGAACTACCTCCTAACATATGGGGGTGGGGAGGGAGGAAGAGGGGGTTTAAACTGACATTTCATTTTTTGCTCGTAGGTTTTTTCTCGAGATAAAAATTGTGTAGGAAATCATCCATAATTATAGCCGGTTTCATTTCATCTGTCCACTAAAGGTACGGCACATGCGCATATAGGTAGCACGTGAGTGACCGACATTCAGCGCTTCCGAAATCGTTCGCTCATTTTGATAAATATTAAATTATTTTTCCAGAAACGTATTTGAATGTTTATATGGACAAAGAACCCTCGCAACTTCTGATATAATTCACAAACACATCTATCTTTATACATAAATATACCAATACAAGCACACGAAAGACTAGGTTGTTTCCAACATACTACTAAGATCAAACGCAAGCGGACGCTGAGCTTTCAACCATTATGATTTCTTATTA
>NC_089799.1:17548374-17575874 GCF_040412425.1 Macrobrachium rosenbergii
AAGATTTTTTTATTTGTTAACATGGCCGTCAAGTTTCTATATGCGGCTGTTGGCATATTAACTCAACGATGCGTGAAAGTTATGGAATGCATACTGTGTCCCAAACCGTTGCTCCTCAGGTTGAAGGATGAAGGTATGCATGCTTGCATGAAAGGCCCTGCGTATTTAAAGAGACTGACGTATAAACAAAGGAGACACACGTTGAACGTGACAAAAATATCGTAAGGTTGCATATAAAAAAAGTTTTTTAGTGGAATGGCAGGAGTCTTGCTAATTAATAAAATGTGTTTAATGCTTCCTAGTTCTGGATAATGATAATGCTATATATATATATATATATATATATATATATATATATATAATATATATATATGTATATATCATTCATATATTTAATGTATGTATATAATATATGTATATAATATAGTATACATATATATATATATATATATATATATATATATATATATATATATATATATATATATATATATATGTATATATATATATATATATATATATATATAAAATATATAAATGTATATGTATTATACATATGTATACATACAAAATAGGCAGCTGTCTGCATTAGGTGGTTAACTGCAAACCGCGCAGTGGAAATATTTTTTTAATAAAACACATTTTTGGTTATCTCTAAGAATAATATTCTACCCGAGTCAGAATATCCAACACCCACTGCACTTTTCACATAACATAGAGGGAAACCGACATTTTGCTTTCTAGGTATCCAAACCCCTCCCTCCCCCATCCCCCCCACACACAATCACACAAACTCCGTCGATGGCTATAAAAGACCTTTCATTCATAGGTCCATGTTTACGAAAGTTCCTTTCTTTTCTGACGAAGGCAGAAACCCAAATAGAGCCTAACTGAAATTTAACTCATGTGAACAAAATTTCGAACTCGAACAAAAGCAATGCTTTGCTATTCCACAAATCATCAAGTTAAACTTCTGAGAGCTTAACAAAAGAACTAGCTCTCTTCTACGCAATTAATAAACAGTATTAGGTAATGAATATATTATAAGAAGTCTAGGACAATATGTTAATTTGTTTTTTATCCTTGTGTCAATTTTCAGTGCCATGATGGGAGGATGAAAGAGATTTTTTCTTTCAAGAAAACTACAAGATAGACCCAGGCAGATAAAAAAAGATAGATAGATAGACAAAGAGACTATTAGCAACGCGAGTGCTGTGATAAACGTTAAAAGCTGAGGATTTGCTAATCATCATACATAACAAACGGATGCATAAGCAACTTGGATTATTCCCGCTTGCTGGTAAACTTTAGGCAGAACTTTCTTAATAAAGGTTTACGGTACTGGCATTAGTAAACCTTCAACATTTTTCAAAGCAAAGTTGTAATGCAGCCTGAGCATCCAGGCGGCAGTTATTTGAAATCGTACTTCATTTACTACATTTTCTGATTATGAAAGTGCAAAATGAGACTACACTTGACGATTTCTTTGAAAGCATTCTATTGCCCTGCTCAAATGAAGCTTGTCTACGATGAGAAAGTTAAAAAGGATTTATTAGACCTTAGACTTTGGAGGGTTAGCTCACCTACATAATAGCAGCAAAATAACTATGATCTTTTGTGATGCATACCTGCGGAACAGAATTCTTCATTTGCATTTTCTTTATAAATATTTCATGGAAATTTTAGACAGTACATGAATATGGTATCGACTGTGATTTCCCGAAATCATAGTCAATGCTACTGACTTACGTTTGCTAATTTTTCTTAGCATTATGGTAAAACTAGATTAAACTCGGTGACATGAGGAACATATGTTATTTCCTTGAAAAGCTAAATAACTGGACCGTTTGTAATTATCTAATATTCCATTTAGAATCATTGATAATCTACGTGTGTTTTAGTTGATGCATTTGCATTGATAACTGTAAATTTTACACAACTTAGAGTTTTTTTAAAGCAATCGTAGTTATTGTTTTAATAAAATCACAAATAATGAGTGGACAATATTTAAAAACTTCTATGAAAAAAATTCACATTAATCGTTGAAACCAAACTCTAATTTTCGAATGAAAGATGGAAGTAACTTTATATATTATTGTTAATGCGTCTTTCCCTCGTCCTATGTATTTTAGTATTTTAGGAGTCCTATTAAAATGTTCCCCCTTACTTCAAGGCCAACAAAATCCACTTAATATGACTCGTTAGTTTGTGGACATATAGATGATGACAGGTCTTTAGAAACTTGATTGACGCCTTTTTCTTTGGTACAAAATAAACAGAAGGAAAATGTACAATTCACTAAGGCCTGTAACAGGTCTTGCATAGTGAATAATTGTGTTTTAGGAATGATTAAAAAGAGTTTCATATTTTCCTAAGGTTGAAAGTATCAAGAGAGTTACCTAATGGTAATTTCTTTTAGGTATATGTTTTCAAGTGCAAAGGAATATTCTAAGTACAGTTCGAATTTTTTCGTTTATGAAGTGAGAATGAGTAACGTTTTGTATTGTAAATGTTGAACAGATTTTGTGAGTATATTTGGAAAATTCTTGAGTAAGAATTATTATATATATATATATATATATATATATATATATATATATATATATATATATATATATATATATATATATATGTGTGTGTGTGTGTGTGTGTGTGTATATATATAATTGAAAAACAATGAAAATATGGAACGTGATGAATATAGTAAATAAAGATAAATCATTTAATTGAAAGAGAAGCAATGGGAATGATGCAAGGCCTTTTAGAATTATAGTAGTCCTTTCTAGATAAGTAAAAGGACAATAAGGGAAAAGACTTTCAGCACTCCATTGTTTCTTCCTTCGTGATTTTGTCTTTATATAATATATATATATATATATATATATATATATATATATATATATATATATATATATATATATATATATATATATATATATATATATATATATATATATATATATATATATATATATATATATTTATAGAGAGAGAGAGAGATAATCACTCACTCTTACTTTTGATGAACGGGTTATTTAGCAAAACCTAAATTAGCGCTTCCACTGATCCATCGAACGACAATGAATCCATTCTGATCCCGACCTTTATTTGGTTTAAAACCTTCAGCAAGTTTTTTTCCGAAAGAATATTCACTTCTGCCCTTCAAAAACAAATGAAAATTTTAGATCTTTCTTTCATTTTTTATGAAGTCCTGTATCGCAAATGCATGCAGCTTTCACCCAGCAACTTTCCTGTCACTCAATCTTGCAGACCTCTTCGTCTGTCAAAATACTAAATGACTGACTTCAAATAACTAATAGCTTTGACCTGTGTCGAGAAAAACTTGAGTTTTTATTTTATCTCTTTTTGTTGAGCCTGGGAAAAATCTGAAACCCTGAAAAACGAATAGATAAGAGAACTAAAAATAAAAAAGATATTTTATTTCAAACTAACGTATGTACATTTGAAAACCGCTTCAATTAATAGTAAAGTTGCAACATGTATATACACAGTAAGATTAGAAACCGGGGATTTCATCGGAAATCCCTGAACATTTCAGGGAATTCGTGAAATCATCAACTCACTTAGGGATATTTGATTCCCGAGGGGCTAGTATTAAACACGGCGAAACAGTGATTCATCTACAATGTTTCGAAGTGTTTAGTTCTAGCACCTCGGGGATCAACTATGTTTCGCAGTGTTTAATACTGTAGCCCCCTCAGGATCAAAATGTGTTTCGCAGTGTTCAGTACTAGCCCTTGGGATCAAATGTGTTTCTGCAGTGTTCGATGCCTTCAAGGATTAAATGTGTTATGCAGAGTTCAGTACTAGCCTCTCGGGGATCAAATGTTTTTCGCAGTGTACAGTACTAGCCCCTCAGGGATGAAATGTGTTTTGCAGTGTTCAGTACTAGCCCCTCAGGGATCAAATGTGTTTCGCAGTGTTTAACACTAGCCCCTCAGGGTTCAAATATGTTTCACAGTGTTCAGTACTAGCCCTCGGGGATCAAATCTTTTTCCCAGTTTTTAGTACTAGCCCCTCAGGGATCAAATGTGTTTCGCAGTGTTCAGTACTAGCCTCTCGGGGATCAAATGTGTTTCGAAGTGTTTAATACTAGCCCCTTGATTAAATATGTTTCGCAGTGTTCAGTACTAGGCTCAAAACCAAATAAACGTGTTTCACAGTGTTTAATACTAGCCCCTCGGGGATCAAATATGTTTCACAGTGTTCAGTACTAGCCTCTCGGGGATAAAATGTGTTTTGCAGTGTTTAGTACTAACCCTCGGGGATGAAATGTGTTTCGCAGTGTTCAGTTCTAGCCCCTCCGGGATCAAATGTGTTTTGCAGTGTTTAATACTAGCCCCTCGGGGATCAAATATGTTTCACAGTGTTCAGCACTAGGCTCTCGGGGATCAAGTGTGTTTCACATTGTTTAATGATAGCCCCTCGGGGATCAAATATGTTTCACAGTGTTCAGTACTAGCCTCTCGGGGATTAAATGTTTTGCAGTGTTCAGTACTAGCCTTTCAGGATCAAATGTGTTTTGCAGTGTTTAATACTAGCCCCTAGGGGATCAAATATGTTTCGCAGTTTTCAGTACTAGCCTCTTGGAGATCAAATGTGTTTCGCAGTGTTCAGTACTTGCCCCTTGGGGATCAAATATCCCTAATGAATTGGTGATTTCACGAATTCCCTGGAAATTTCATGGTTTCACAGTATTACTGTAACAAATACATTACAAAAAGGAAAATAAACGAAAGATGAAGGCCACTTCAAAACTTGAGTGATTGTTCTAATCATATAACAGTCATAGAGATTCTCACTCATAAAAAAAGAAATGGTGATTATGTTATATTACATGATCTGGTAAATCGTAGAGTGTCTGCATATGGTTATGCAAATAACATGCAAGTGTTGAAAATTATGAAAAAACTAAAAGTACCTAGATATTCCAATTCAGGCTACTTGAAAAATAAAGAATCCACGCAGCGATAAGCACACAACATTAAATTAGAACTACATTTTCCGTGTGTCACTGTATATATATATATATATATATATATATATATATATATATATATATATATATATATATATATATGTGTGTGTGTGTGTGTGTGTGTGTGTGTGTGTGTGTGTGTGATTATAGTCACTTTAACACGTAAATTGTTGAACACACATTACTGCAGGTGTAAAATAAGAGACCTCTGATAATATGTGATACGCAGACACACACATACACACACAAACCTATATATATATGTATGTATATATATATATATATATATATATATATATATATATATATATATATATATATATATATATATATATACATATATATATATATACACACAGTATATAAACATATATATATTTTTATCAGGGCAAAATGGCGAAATTATTTTATGACAGATTATCATGTAAGCTTTTTTTATTCATGTTCCTTAATAAGGGAATGAACTCAACCTTAACAATAAAATATTGGTGTAATAATTTGAGGTGGAAACTTGATTTACAGAAGCGAGAGAGAGAGAGAGAGAGAGGGCGGGGTGTCGGTTTTCCTTCAGATAAATTGGAGAGTTTTTGCTGAAATCTATAAAAAAAAACTATAAATCCGCTTTAAGGGAATTGCGTTGAAAAAAAATTATGCTAAAAAAAAAAAATCTTCCACTGTTTTAGTTTCCGAAACAAATCTCGTAAAACTCTGATGTAATGCGAGAGTGAAAGACTATTTTGGGTGAAGTGAAGGGAGATGGAGCATTAACAGTGAAGGAAGAATGAATGAAGTTGTAAGGTGTCAAAAGAAACGAGCAGGTAGAAAGTTACTGCTACTTTTATTACAGATCCAGGCAGTTATATTATGCGGCCGACTGACGCTGACCGTGAGAGACAATGGAATTGACTGCTGACCTGAGGTCGAAACAATAAACAATAATATGCAGTGAAACGACACAAATTACAATACAAAACATACAGAGCTACAATATAGATACAGTCTTGATGCCAGAATGAAGAAACATGTGATACACAATGTGTGACATTCGTATAAATACCATAAAGTAAAAATGATTAAAATGCGTGACCTGGCACGTTTTAGGCGTGACTAATTTAGCTTGAAGAAAACGGGAAGTCACCAAAGAAAACAAGCTCAGCGGAGACTTAACATATGCCGCCGAAACACTATCCTGGCGCCGAATTGGGACTTTACAAATACTCCCAAGACGAGGGACGCTTCTGATTAATCCCTTGTATCTGCTGGGACGCTGAAGGGCGCCGGCTCCTGAAGATAACTGAGGGGCCTCCCGCCTGTGAGGCTGCTGTTTGGGCGCGGTTCCTTCCTGAAGGCCGCGCCCTGCGGGGTGAGGGCGTGCTGGAGCGCGTTGCAAAGGGTGCTGCGTCGCTGCCGGGACTCTCCGACAGGAACGGGGCTTTAGCCGGTCTGGAAACCCAGTCGTTCTTGCCTGGGAGTGCCAGCCGAACGCTTCTGCTGTTCCGCCCAGCACGCGGAAGGGTCCCCTGGTAGAGCTTAGTTAGTGGTGGACGGATGGCGTCGACTCCCGACGAAGACGTGGGTGGCAGATGACAGCTGTGGCGACATGAAGGTGGTTGCTTTGCCGATGCGCGAGCGCCTGCAGGGGCGAACTTGCCGGCCACGTCGCGGAGCCTCTGCAGAGATGGGGAGTGGCGATCACCCGTCACGAGCTCCCGCACCACGAGGGGTTCCCAGGTTTTGTTCAGCTGCGGATGGGGTGCCGTCGGCTCTGGGGGCGGTCTCAACCCGAGGAGGACCCACGGCAGCTGATGTTTCCAGTCCTCGGCGGTGGCCGGCCATGAGGATGACTTTAGGACCTGTGGAACCGTTCAACCAGGCGTTGGCCGCTGGGTTGTACGCTGGGTGGGTGTGGTGCGTGGTTCCCAGCAGTTGAGCCAGGGCAGACCACACCCGGAGAGAAAGCGGCCCCTGTCGGTTGTGATGGTCCGGGACGCCGAAGCGGCTAACCCAACTGGAGAGCGGGGCCTCAGCGCACGCGCTGGCGGTGGCTTTCTTACATGGGTGTGGGCTTCAGGCCACCTCGTCGAACGGTTACCACCGTGAGGAGGGTATCTGGATCCGCCTGATGGGGAAAGGGCCCGGCGACGTCGATGTGGATGTGGCGAAGCGGCGCCCTGGCTGTGGGAACTTCGCCACTCGACTGCGTGTGACGACCCACTTACTGGTCTGGCACTGCAGGCACTGTTTTGCCCAGTGGCGTCCTTTTTGCACCCCGTACCAGACGAACTTTTTGAAAGCAGTTTGGCGTGGTCCTGCCGGAGGGGTGAGAGCCGTGAATGATGTCGAATACCCGGCGGCGGCGTGAGGTTGAACCAAAGAGGCGGGCTGGCGCAATGCTGATGTCTGGAGCAGGCTGGGGCCTCCGGGGCGAATCGCCCGCCACTTGAGGTGTGATGGCGGTGCGGCATGCTGGGGTTTTCTGGGTCAGCGGCCTGTTCTCTGGCAAGGTCCTGGTAATCTACACCGCTGCACTGCGTTCAACCTGACTCTGAGAGTGGCGTCTGCTTACGGATTTTTCTTGCGGGAGGTGCCTGTGGAACAGGTGGGATTCGCCATGGCTGAGAGGTGGGCGTTGCTGTCTGGAAGACCATGCGTCCTGCTTCGTGAAGGCGTGAACCAGTGGCTGGTGGTCTGCAAGATTGGCGAAGGCGTCCCCTCAGAGGAACTTGAAGTGCCGAACTGCGCGGTACATCAGCGCGGAGTTCCCTGTCGAAGGTGCTGTAGCGGGACTCCTGGGACTGAACTTGCTGAAGAAGGCGATGGGCTGGGGCGTCGTTGATGGTGCTCAGAACAGCACCGCAGGGCAACGTTACTGCGTCTGTCGTCAGCTGGAGGAGCCTTGGGGGATCCTGGTGTGCCAAAGCGTTGGCTGCTTGGTGAGGGACGGCCTCGTCAGGAAAAGGCCTGCTGGCTGGGTCCCCAAGACAGGGACTTTGACCTTTAGGACTTCCGTCAGGGGGCTGGTGTCGATCCCGGGATGAACCGCCTGTAGAAGTTTACCATCCCAAGGAACTCCTGGACAGCCTTGATGGAGGTGGGTGTCGGGAACTTGGCTGCAGCTGCCACTTTCGATGTAAGAGGCGACGCCTGTCGGAGCACACCGTGACCCAGGAATTCTGCTTTCTGGGACGCCGAAGGTACACTTGTCGAAACGGGACGACGAGGCCGTTTTCTTGGAGGGGGCGCTGGAGGACTGCTGATGTGCCTCTGGTGTTCGCTGTGAGACCTGGAAAATATGAGAATGTCGTCGACGTAGCGATGCAGCAATTTTAGGTCCCCCAGATGCTGTCCATGAGCCGCTGGAAGGTGGCCCCTGGCGTTCCCTCAGCCCGAAGGTGGAGAAGGCGAACACATAGGACCCGAAGGCGTGATGATGGCTGTCTTTGGTATGTCTCTGGGCAACAGGTACCTGAAATAAGATTTAAGAAGGTCCACTTTGTGAATATTTTGGCCCGTGAAAGGAGGCCGTGAGGTCTTGCATATTGGGCAGAGGGTAGTGGTCGGGCTCCGTTGTAATGTTGAGCTGCCTGTAGTCGCCGCAGGGTCTCCAGGAGCTGTCCGGTTTCTGCACCATGTGGAGGGGGAGGCCCATGGACTGGAGGCTTTCCTGCAGATGCCCATCTGTTCCATCTCCGAATGCTTTTTCGCCTCCTGAAGGCGCTGAGGGGGAAGCCTGCGGAACTTCGCATGTGTCAAGGCCCTTAGTCACTATATGGTGGTATATGCCGTGCTTGGCTGGGGCCCCGGGGACTTGGCGAAGCGCTGCTTAAAACACCTCAGGGAACTCCGACAGAAGGTGTGCATACTGGTGGGGGGCGACGGCGCTGATGGTGGGTCTGGGTCCCGCGTTAACGGGAGAGACCGGCAGGAGTCGGTATCGAGGGGAGGCGCTTGCCCCACGTCGACTAGCAGGCCGAAGTGTGCCAGAAAATCGGCCCCCAGGAGTGGGTTCCTCACGCCCGCGACGATGAAGTCCCAGGAGTAACTCTGGCCAAGGATGGAGATCGACAGGAGCCTGGTGCCGTAGGAGAGATGGGGTTCGTTGGCGGCCGTCAGAAAGCGGCGGGTCTGGTGTCTGGTGCGGTCCTCTCTGGATGCTGGGAAGACCGACTTAAAGGCTCCTGTGTCGACCAGCATCATCCTGCGGAGACGGTGTCGCGGGCGTAAAAACCTACTGTTTTTGAGGCCCTGGGTTCTTCGGCTGCCATGGCGGCCTGTCTGCTGGCCGCCGCCACCCCCGTTTTTTGAACGGTTGAACGAGCAGGGCGGCAGGCAGTTTCAGGCGTCCTTTCCGAACCACTTGCGGTAGCGACAGAAGCCCGGGGCCTCCGTCTGCTGTGGTTCGGTGGACGCCTGTTGGCGATGGCGTTGACGGGCTGCTCACGTCCTCTTCAGGCTGGGCCAGACTGACCCGGCTGTGTGGCCGGTTTTAGCTGGTGAAGCCTTGACGCGGAGTCAGAGGTGTTGTGCCGCCTCTGAGGTCCTCGACAGGCATGGTGTAAAGGGGTGAGCGATCTGGTTGCGTACCTCTCCGGGAGGAGTTGGCGAAGGAAGATTTCGATGAAGCTTATCTCCTGCCGCTTGTTTGTGCCACCCAAGACTGGTATTGACAGAAGATCTACGACCATGCCCCAAGCGTCTCTTGGATTGAGGTCGTGGATTATTGGCAAGGTCGATAGCACGGGCGGCCGCCGGCGATGGGCAGGGAGCAAGTTTCGAGGAGAAACTTTTTGTGGTGCTGTATGTGAGGGTGTGTTTCGGCACTCGAGATGAGTTTTCTGTACGTCCTCGGAAGGGCGTTGACACTGTGTCGCCCTGTAGGATTTCGTCCGTGAGGTCCGCGATTCTGAAGCTCTCCACCCCGCGCAGCCACATCGATGGGTTCCCCTGCAAACGCGGCAGCTTCTGCGGTGAGGGCGCCCGCGATTGTGCTGCCCGGCCGTCGTGTGTTCGGGCGCTGGTGTGAGTGGGAGGGCTGATGCGCGGGCGGGCGCGGCTAGATGGGGATGGTAGGTAAACCTGGAGTCCGCGGGGTCCACGTTTAACTGCATGAAGGAGGATATCCGCGCCCATGCCGCTCCTTTGACCCCTTACTGGAGTGGGGCATTAGCGTCAATACGCACCTCGTGGCCGGTGGTTCCTTCAGTGGCGGCTGGTGGGGTACGCCGGCGAGAGTCAGCACGCTCAAACGCTGGTTACAGCCCGTGTTTAGGCCGCTAGCATTTGGAGAAATCCTGAGCCAAGACTGAGTCGCCGTGTGAGTCCGCTAATGGCTCTGGATACTCGGGCAGTCACCACTGTAAGGTGTCAAAGAAATGAGCAGGTAAAATTGCTACTTTATTACAGATCCAGGCAGCTTATATTGTGGCCACTGACGCCGGCCGTGAGAGACAATGGAATTGACTGTGACCTGAGGTCGAAATAAACAATAATATGCAGTGAACGAGTACAAATTACAATACAAAACACAGAGCTACAATATAGATACAGTCTTGATGCCTGTGAATGAAGAAACATGTGATACACAATGTGTGACACTCGTATAAATACCATAAAGTAAAAATGATTAAAATGCGTGACCTGGCACGTTTTAGGTGTGACTAATTTAGGCTGAAGAAAAACGGGAAGTCACCAAAGAAAGCAAGCTCAGCGGAGACTTAATTAATGGCGCCGCCGAAACACTATCCTGGCGCCGAATTGGTGACTTTACAAAGTCAGTCAGTGAAGATTTGAAATTCAAAACAAAACAGCAACAATTAGCATTGAATGGAATGAAATATGGATTGCAGGCTAAAGACCAAGCACTGAGACCTATGAGGTCATTTAGCGCTGGAAAGGAAATTGAGAGTAGGTAGGTTTGAAAGGTGTAACAGGTGGAAAACCTCGCAGTTGCACTTTGAGATAATTTTTAGGAGAGGGTGGATAGCGAGATGGAAGAAAAATATGAATGGAGGTACAGTAAAAGGAATGAAAGGGGTTGCAGCTAGGGCCGAAGAGACGCTGCAAGAGACGCTGCAAAGAACCTTCTTTTTTCTTCTTCGTCTTTAGTAATGCCTACTTTGATTTGTGATACCCTGTCGAGGCTGCCTGCCTGACTGGCGGTACGAACCCATGTTACCAAATCCCACTCCTTTCTCCCAGGGAATGGGCATTGAATGTATGTTTTGAAGGTGTTGGAAAAATCTGCATGATTTTGAAATGATTAAACGTAATCCCGGTTGGATAGCATATGTCCACCTCTCTGACCGGTCGGCTGCGGATAACCCTCGCCAAACTGTATAGCCAGTCTTTCTCATGAATAATGGTTATACTTTAAAAAGCAAAATTTATTGTATAAATAACGATAACAGAGTAACAAATATCTTCCCTTTGTAATCTCCTGCTCAGGCTCATCCCGTGAGCGTTGGATGAATACTAAAATCTAAATGATAAAAATGTGACCGTTTTGCATTATTTTCAGCGTAACTTGTGCTAAATGCCAGTTTTAAATAACAATAAGCTCTATGATTTTAAATTTATTAGTTCAGTTTGTGGTATAACAACGTAGCCATGACTACCAGAGTCTCTTTAGTGTTCTCTATTTACAGTTACCTACTGAGCAGTTATGCCTAATATATAATAATGTTTAAAGTTATAAGAGACTTAACTGACAATGCATGATTGTAATATCTTTTATATTAAAATCAGATAATGTTTCTGAACAACTTTTCTAAAACGCAATTTCAGAGTTCCAACAATGTTTGTCGGACGCTGAGACACATAAATATTACTACAGCATATAATATATATATATATATATATATATATATATATATATATAATATATATATATATATATATATATATATATATATATATATATATATATATATATATATATATATATATATATATATATATATATATATATATATATATATATATATATATATATAGTAATATTTATGCTCAGCGTCCGACAAACATTGTTGGAACTCTGAAATTGTTTTAAAAACGTTTAAGTTCAGAAATATTATCCGATTTTAATATATAAGATATTACGATCATGCATTGTTAATTAAGTCGCTTATAAAACATATAATATAAACATATATATATATTTATATATATACAGTATATATATATATATATATATATATATATATATATATATATATATATATATATATATATATATATATATATATATATATATATGTGTGTGTTGATAATAAGTGTGTGTCAGGACTGTGACACACTAACCAGTCGGCCGACTGGTTGTGTGTCACTGGGCACCTGATTCCTCGATATATATTTTCTAGCTGAACATAATTTAAGAAGACTTCCAATTGCTCATATAGTAAATGTTAAAATATATATATTATAAATGTAACATCCCCCAAAAACAGTAATTTTTATGAAGACTTCCGTATTGCTCTAGTAAATGTTAAAAATATGTTCTAATATGAGTCCCTAATCCTCAAGCTATTTTTCATAATATGCCGTCATCAATCACCCAGTAAACGAACGATCCTAAACCGTTTCTTATTTCATTACTTCCGCTGCCTTGTAATTCGAAACGCGGCCATTTGTCTTATGGAAAATTGTCCATTCGCTGCACGTCCTTTTGATGTTGAATTATGACCATCAAAGGGGTTTCATTTTCTTAAAGGATATCATCCGGGGAAGCCATCGTATGTTATCAGGAAAATTGCTTTTCGGTTCCCGTTGCTTATTCCTGGGAACTGGATCCAAACTTTGGTGCACCTAAGGGAAACATTCGTTTTTGCATTGGTGGTAGTTTTTTTTTATTTCTACACGATCACAAAAATCTACACAAATTATCCTACACATGGGGACATGCCATCGGTGCGCCTCACACGGTGCACTGTAGTCATTACTTAAGGTTCTTTGCAACGTCCCTTCAGCCCACAGATGCAACCTCCTTTCGTTGCTTTTACTGTACCTCCGTTCATATTTTTTTTCTTCCATCTTCCTTTCCACCCTCTGCTAACAATTGTTCCGTAGTACAACTTTGGGGTCATCCTCCTGTTACACTTTTCAAAACTTCTTTAGTCTCAATTTCCCTTTCAGCTCAGGATAACCTCATAGGTCCCTGCGCTTGTCCTTTGGGTATAATTTCATATTCCAATTATATATACAAATTATCCGGTAAATCCGAATTTCGATGCCGTTTGTATGCAAACATTTCAAGGATCTTCATTAAATCCGGCTTTAATTTTTTTCCTATGATTCTACTTTGATTCTGTAATCATTGATTTGTTTGAAATTAAAATATTAAAATGGTATTTTGTATTTAAAATTATTTGTCCCGGATATCCACATGCGGATTATCATGAATTTTTTTGCATTCACTGACATATGTTGCAACTGCAACTCCTTACAGATGCATAATTAAATATAAGGGTATTTTAGGCTTGGCGGTTAATGACAAATACCAGATAATTTCAACACATGGTGCGTCTATATTGGTCTAAACATTATGAGAAACGAATCCCCAAATTAATTGTTTATATTCTGCTCTTCATATATTTCCATTGATGTTTTAATCAGTCTTCACCAAACTATAGGCTGATCATGAACAGTGACATCCAGTTAACGAAGTGAAATCATTGATCTCAGGATTTCAAATCTTCCATCGGGATATTTCTCCTTAATTACTTTTACGTCTTATATTATGGATGCATTCCCATGGCCTCATTACCATCTATTGTTCTCTTATTTCGAATCAATTTAAGGAAAATAGTTTTTCATCCAACACTTCCATAAACTCTTGGTGTCTCGAGATATAATGTAACATGTTGGGTGCATCTGTCCCTTGCCTAACATTAAATATCACTGTACATCTGAGAGACTTGGGAACTTTTTCGTCATTTTTCTTGACACTGGAAGCCAGAAGTTACTTTTGGCTGCATACAGAACTTTTACGCTTTAGACACCAAGAACGTTAATGTTTTATTTCTTGTTCTAGCCTATGATAAAAAAAAACTCGTGAAAATGTAATCTTATGCCAGTTTTTTTTGTGTAATAAAGTTTTAGACACACACATGCGCACACGCAAACACACACACACACACACACACACATTTTAAGGAACAACATAAAAGAGTATTTCTGAAGCCAACATTTAAAAGTGCACGCAGTTCTTGACCATCCACCGATATACGATTTAATATTATTGATGTGGAAACTGAATTAGGTCAGGGCGAAAATTTAAGCTAGCTGCAAATATCAACGATAATTTTATTTCTATCTTCGAAGGAAAGTGCAACAATTTCACTTGTAACGTTTTCATTTCATCAACATCACTGAGAGGAAAACAAAAATTCTGTTAATCGAATCCCAATAGCACTAGATTAAAATGTATAAGAATTACATTATTAACAGCTTCAAGTAAATGACAAACTCCCATTCATGAAATAAGGCGATTGTTAAAGAAAAGACAATCCTAAAATTGGTAAGCAATAAATATAATAAATTATTATAAATACCAATATTTCCGCAATTATAAAAAAGACAAAATCACGTGACGAGAAGAGAACAAATTATCAACTCTTCGTTCGATTCCGGTCCATCTGAGTATTCACGAATCTCACTGCCGGCAAACATTTGACTAATGAGGAATTCAAACCTTCGCTTCTCACCTGCGCATTTGGGAATATCGGGTGTGTAATCGTTTGGAAGACCCTCAAAAACAAAATCTCCAAACTAAATTTCTTTTTGCGAAAGATGGGAGAAAGGATATTATTATTATTATTATTATTTAGAAGATGAAACTTATTCATATGGAAGAGGCCAACCAAAGGGACCATTGACTTGAAATTCAAGCTTCCAAAGAATATTATGGTGTTCATTACGGAAGAAGTAAGAGGAGTTAATGGAAAAACAGAAAGAAGAGATCCCATTTATAAAAAAAACTAATTAATAAAAAAAAGAATATGCTGTTCATTAGGAATAAGTAAGAGGAGGTAAAGGGATACAGAAAGAAGTGATCCCACTGATTAAAGAAAAGAAAAAAATTAATAAATTAACAAACAGATAAAAATGTATTAAAATGAAAGGAGAATAGTATTAGGGTAACAATGCATTGGCACCTTAGCTTGAACTTTTGAAGGGGCAAAGGGCAAAGGTCAAGATCGGAATGGATTTAACATCAGGAATCGAAACCATTTTCGCAGAGAGTCTTCTCGATAAACACTGAACTTGGATTATGAACTGATGACTGTCATTACTAAGGTGGGAGGAAAGGCAGACTTTTTTACAGGATGCTGTGACGTTTCAAACGCATTTATTTTTCTTATATGTCTCTATCTCTGATTCTCTTCTTCCCTGATGTTAGTAGAGCATTTACAGCAGAGCAAAATGGAAGTATTTCTGGGTTTACATTGTGTCTATTAGACTAACGGGTCCTAAAAAGATTCTGCATCCTTCATTTGCATGCAAAGAATAAGTATAGTTAACAGATACCCTAAGTTTCCAGTTTGTTATTATTATTATTATTATTATTATTATTATTAGGAAAGACCCTCTTTATTATTTTATTAATAAAATTATTATTATCATTATTATTATTATTATTATTAGGAAGAAGACCTCTTGAGGTGTTTTGTGTGTAAAATTATTGCATAATTATTATTATTATTATTATTATTAATAACAAATTAACGACAATCGCATAACAAGTCAATGCTCCTCCAAGGGAACTGTGAGGATACGAAGTCTAGTCTATAATTTATCTCTTTCTAGCACTTATCATTCACAGTGAATGCTTACTAAGTTGACATTTTGTTCAAGGAACATTTAAATATCCAAGGTATACTAGAAAGATGGAGTATTAAAGATCCACTGGAATCTTCCGCAGAACAATAAAACAAAACAATTCTGAAGGTCTTCCTCAAAGTATTCATTGTAGCAACAGTATCTTAGGATATTCATCCCTTGGTCTCTAAATTTTTAAAATCTTCATAACAGAAATATTTCCCATGAGAAAAATTAATACGGTGCTCCTAAGTGACTTTGAAATTTAATATGCCGCATTCCACGAGAACATTTTTAATGGATATGAGATCAGGCTTCTTCAAATTTACTTTAACGATGCAATGAATAAGCTAAGAAAAGATTCTGGTGTTTTAGGGATAATGCTCCTCTTGTGCCTATCGTTTTCAGTCTACTTTATTCCTGAGGGTATAGTGCAATTGAGACTTCAGAAGTTCAAGCGAAGATGCAACGCATTACTACAATAATACAATTCTCCTTGTGTTTTAATGATTTACTTACATTTTTTCTACTTAATCATCAGTTTGTTAATTTATTTTGTATTCTTTAATAAGTGACCTCTTCTCTCTGTATTTCCCATTACATTCTGTTGCTTCTTTCTAATGAACACAATATTCTTTGGAGGCTTGAATTTCAGGTTAATGGCTCTTGTGGATGTGTTCTATATGAGTATGATTCATCTCCTATATAATAATAATAATAATAATAATAATAATAATAATAATAATAATAATAATAATAATAATAATAATAAATATAGGAAGAGTACAAAGCACAGAGGAGGCCGCTCTCGCCTGAGTTCCTCCTAGGTAGAAGCAAAGAGTTTAGGCCAAATGCCAAGCACTGGGACCTATGAGGTCATTCAGCGCTGGAAAGGAAACAGAGTAGGTAGGATTGAAAGGTGTAACAGGAGGAAAACCTGGCTGTTTCAATATGAAATAATTGTTAGGAGAGGTTGGATAACAAGATGGAAGAAAGATAATAAGAATGGAGGTTCAATAAAAGGAATGAAAAGGGGTTGCAGCAAAGAACCTTCAGTAATGCCTACAGTGCACCCCGTGAGGTGCACTGACGGCACTACCCGCCTTCGGGGTTCCTCCGAGATGTGAAATTTAAGGTTTTCTATTTTGCAATGAAAACAATGAATAAATTTTTGTGCATAAATCAAACTCTAGCAGAATGATGACTGTATATTGCATAATTTTGTTGACAGTATTTTGGGACTTATTCTGGAACTGGAAAAGTTATATGTGAAGTTCTTCTATTATTAATGCCTTATTTTTTTCCCGTCTCTCTGAAAACAATAGTAATTTGGCCAATTAATTATAAAATGAGAATTTTCGCAGATTATTTCCTCGTTTTTCTCATAGAGGGTAAAATATGAAAAGAAAATTATTTCTTCTCTCTCTCTCTCTCTCTCTCTCTCTCTCTCTCTCTCTCTCTCTCTCTCTCTCTCTCTGTCGTAATTTCTTATGAATAACATCAGCAATCACAAAATAACCACATCTGTAACTACAAATATTTCTCGCGGTCACACCCTGGAGAGCACCAGAGAAAAACTGGAAGCCCTCATGGCAGTGTGTCCTGAAATCCCGCAAGAATTCAACGAAAAGTAATTAAAATACTGCCGCCACCTGTTGCAAAAAAGTTCGAACAAAAGTGCCGTTTCCACGATGTGCTTAAATTTACCGTCCACCGGAAAATCACTCTTCGATTTGGGTTGGCAAAAGTTCGTCGCCTTAACTTTTTTTCCCTTTCTAGTCATTTAGCGTAACAGAAATGCGTAGATCGTTTTCATTAAAAAACGAGTAAAAAATGCGTCGAAGTTTCTTCGGCGTAATTGGGTTTTCTGCATAGCGTGTAATGCTGTATAAAACTCTCAGCCGCGGCTCATGAAACTCTCAACCGCGGCCCATGCGTAACAGGAATGCGTAGATCGTTTTCATTAAAAAACAAGTAAAAAATGCGCCGAAGTTTCTTCGGCGTAATTGGGTTTTCTGCATAACGTATAATGCTGTATAAAACTCTCAGCCGCAGCCCATGAAACTCTCAGCCGCGGCCCATGCGTAACAGGAATGCGTAGATCGTTTTCATTAAAAAACAAGTAAAAAATGCGCCGAAGTTTCTTCGGCGTAATCGA
The DNA here is from genome assembly GCF_040412425.1 of Macrobrachium rosenbergii. NCBI lineage: Eukaryota > Metazoa > Arthropoda > Malacostraca > Decapoda > Palaemonidae > Macrobrachium > Macrobrachium rosenbergii. Next base: position 17,566,347 of record NC_089799.1, read on the forward strand.
GTTTTCTGCATAGTGTATAATGATGTATAAAACTCTTAGCCGTGGCCCATGAAACTTTCAGCCACGGCCAGGTGGTGGCCTGTGTTGTTTGGCACCTATTGCGGTGCCAGACACACAATCATGGCTAACTTTAACCTTAAATAATATAAAATCTACTGAGGCTACAGGGCTGCAATTTGGTATTTTTGGTGACTGGAGGGTGGATGATAAACATACCAATTTGCTGCCGTCTAGCCTCAGTAGTTTTTCAGACAGAAAAAGTGCGGAGGGAGAGACAAAGCCGGCATAATAATTTTCTTTTACAGAAAACTTAAATATATGGCCCAAAGAATGGATAATACTTGATTGGAAAAATAAAATGCAGGCGCCTACATAAGCAAAGTGGGCGTTCGTTCACACAAATTTGTACAAAATATGACTCCAAGTAAAACAAGAGCCCTCTGACCTCTATTTTCAAATCTCGAACATATTCCAATTAACTGCGTATCTTCGTCGAGCTGCAACGGAAGCAGAAACAATGGAGAGATGCCTTGTTATTGAACGAGGATGTTTATTCAGAAGAACTAGGTACAAGCTTGTACAATAAAACACTCTCTGTTAAACAATAGACCCTCTGACTTTTATTTTAAAGCTTCGAATATCTTCCAGTTAACTATGAAACGCCATTATGCTATAACGAAAGCCTAAACAGGGTAACGATGCCCCTGTTATTGAACAAGGAAATATATTAAGAAGAATTAGGTAAGAGTTTGTACACTAGAACACTTTCTGTGAGACAATAGACCTCCGACTTTCGTTTTTAAGCCTCGAATATCTTCCAGTTATCTATGAAACTTCATCAAACTATAAAGAAAGTATAAACGAGGGAAAGAAGCCTTGTTAGCAAGCAAGGAAATCTGTTGAGAAGAACTAGGTAAGAGTTTGTACATTAAAAACACTTTCTGTGAGACAACAGACCTCTGACTTTCGTTTTTAAGCCTCGAATATCTGCCAGTTAGCTATGAAACTTCATCAACCGATAACGAAAGCATAAACGAGGGAAAGAAGCCTTGAAATTAAGAAGAACTAGTAAGAGTTTGTACAAAAAACACTTTCTGAGAAATCTGTTGAGAAGAACTAGGTTAGCAAGCAGTTTGTACAAGAGTTAAAAACACTTTCTGTGAGACAATAGACCTCTGACTTTCGTTTTTAAGCCTCGAATATCTTCCAGTTAGCTATGAAACTTCATCAACCGATAACGAAAGCATAAACGAGGGAAAGAAGCCTTGTTAGCAAGCAAGGAAATCTGTTGAGAAGAACTAGGTAAGAGTTTGTACATTAAAAACACTTTCTGTGAGACAATAGACCTCTGGGTTTCGTTTTTAAGCCTCGAATATCTTCCAGTTAGCTATGAAACTTCATCAACCGATAACGAAAGCATAAACGAGGGAAAGAAGCCTTGTTAGCAAGCAAGGAAATCTGTTGAGAAGAACTAGGTAAGAGTTTGTACATTAAAAACACTTTCTGTGAGACAATAGACCTCTGACTTTCGTTTTTAAGCCTCGAATACCTTCCAGTTAGCTATGAAACTTCATCAAACTATAACGAAAGCATAAACAAGGGAAAGAAACTTTGTTAGCTAGCAAGGATATCTGCCGAGAAGAACTAGGCACAAGCACTATACCTCAGCATGAAATTTATACGCAAAAAGAGAAACCATCGAAATATGGATAACCAATATCAGGCTTTGCTGATAATCTCCTGTGGAATACGGGAATGCGTCAATACCTCCAGCCTTGATCTCGGATTGACTCCCTGCTCTACCTGACCCGTTAAAATGTTGAAGGATATGGTGTTTGCCTTCCGTGCAACAGACCGTAGACGGGTTAAAGCGGGTCTCCCAACCTGTTGACCACAGCGCTTTTCCGGTCAGGTGAAGAGGACCTTGCAAACACCGATGCTTTTAGTTTTTTTTTTTTTTTTTTTTGTAATTACCTGCTTTAGAAATTATTACGTTTAGCTTTTCAAAAGGAAATTTAATTAATAAATGTTCAATACGTAACTGCTCTGTAACATATATCAGGTGAAATTAAATTATACTGTAATAGTTACCTAAGATTTGCTCGATTTTGATCATCCTTCGGGGCGGACCGAGAGAGAGAGAGAGAGAGAGAGAGAGAGAGAGAGAGAGAGTCAAAAGGACCACCAAGTTAAATGAGCCATAAGTGCGTTTGGGTTCGCATATGAATATAGAATTTAGGCCGAAGGCCAAGCACTGGGACCTATGAGGTCATTCAGCGGTGAGATGGAAACTGACAGTAAAAGGCAAGGAAGATGTAACAGGAGGAAAACCTCGCAGTTGCACTATGAATTAGTTGTCAGGAGAGGGTGGAAAGCAAGATGGGAGAAAGAGAATATGAAAGGAGGCACTGTAAAAAAACGAAAGGAGTTGCAGCTAGGGGCCGAAGGTACTCTGCAAAGAACCTTAAGTAATGCCTACATTGCACCGCACGAGGTGCGCTGACGGCACTGCCCCCTGCGGGAGGTGGGGTCTCATTATGGTTCTAACCAGATGAAATCTCAAGTAACAAGGCAGTTAGATATTTTGCAACAGGATCTTCGAAGTTTCTTTTTGTCTGGCACCGTTGAAATACGTAAAGCATTTCCACTTCAGTGCAGGTTACTAGCGGACCCAGAAAAATTTCATGGGGGCCACCAATTTTCATATTACACACTCACACACACACACACACACACACACACACACACACACACACACACACACACAGATATATATATATATATATATATATATATATATATATATATATATATATATATATTTTCTCTCTCTCAATTTTATTATTATTCCTATATTAGATTTTTTATCTTTTCCCATTTTTATATTTCTTATTTATGTTATCATTATCTAAATCTTCAATATTATTATTCTGTCATTATTTTTCATGGGGGGGCCACGTGCCCAGGTACCCGCCGCTCCCGGATCCGCTAGTGCAGGAGAGGTTTGTGTAAATATGAACAAAAAGTAAAAAGATTTGCACACACATACCGATATACATCTCAACACAGAACTTAGAATTAAAGATATGAATACAGCCATCAAAGGGTGTAATCACAACTCAAGTAGGATGAGGAAATAAAAAAGAACCAAGATATTAAAAAGTGCAGTAACAAATTAATTTCACCTTACATTGTAAGATTTGCACGTTAAGAACATACAAATAAACGTTGAGTCAGGATTTAACATAATATATGTCTATACAGTGTTCTGCAGTCTTAGTAGACCTTGCATGAGAGCCTAAAAAATCAAAATTGGTAGTTGAAAATATCACGGGAAAATATAAATATATAAAACCATTGAAATTAAAATCATAAAAGAAAAGAAAACATATGGATAGTTGTGATATGCATCCCATGATTATAATAATAGCTGGGCACAAGTCTATTGAAAAGCAAAGCAATCGAGAAAAAATCCATGGAACATGTGAAGCCATTGCTGTGAAAATATTTCTGACGGAAAGAAACCTCTTTGATGGCTGTAATTCCACATCAAAGGGACTTACAACAATTACTGAGTAATATTCATAAGACAAGTCAATTCGCTCGTAATCACAAGGCTCCGAAAAAAATGAAATGAAAGGGGCTTAGAATAGTTCATATCATGACCGATAAATGTAGGATGGATAAATGGAGAGAGTGCTTATTGTAAAAAGTATCTTGATTGTAGGTCATATTATCTTTCGTTTTATAAGACTAAACTAGCGATGAAGAATTATTCGGTATTATTAACTGTTTGGCTACGAATAATATTATTTAAGTAAACAGAGTTCTTGTTTGTTCGTTCGTAGGCTTTTTCCTCAACATTTTAATAACTTGGTATACAGTCATTATTTAACCAAAGGTTTTATACAACAAAATCTAAAAAGATTTTGAGATATATTTTAACTAGTTATTTTGTACCGCTGTAAATCTAAGGAAAATCATTAAAGAACACCTCCAGTATTCTTATACAAAGCTTTGCAAGGGGTCCATGCTCCCTCCCTCAAGCCCCTTCTGCAAAAATGCCTTAGTATCACTAACTTGGGCAATTTGTCCTGAATAGATGCCTGGCTGCTGTCAAAGATAATATATATATTCGGAGGGAAAAGCCATTTTACGAGCACGCCGTTGCAATTCTCTCAGGAAATGATATTGCCAAACTTTATACTAATCTCCGAATTGGAAGGCGATCATTTTTGATCAAGGTAATCTGCAAGATGAAAATGATTGTTTTCTGAAATAAACAGCTGTTGTTTCGCTGAAGGTTGCTCTTTAATCAACGGAGAGCTAAGGGAATAAAAAAAATGGCGAAATGATAGTTGTCAGACAATGAAAAATTCAGGGAAGAAGAATGACAAACGAAAGTGTGGGTTGCCATTTCAACTAAGATTTTATATATATATATATATATATATATATATATATATATATATATATATATATATATATATATATATATATATATATATATATATTCGACTGTGGAAGTGTGAAAGCATTAGTTTACCATTATCTTGTTTATTTTCTTTAGAGTCACAGTCTGTTGGAGGAAAATAAAATTTCGTAAAGATGAATCATGATCTTATCTAAAATACGACTTCAAAACCACATTATAAGGAATATTATATTATCTACCTCCGGACCTTTTCCACGCCTAATTAAGGAAAGATGTGTCGGTTAAATATTTAGAGCAGAAAAATGATACTCTCTTTTTCGCATAGATTCCGTAATTTTTATGGCCTCATTATCTTAAACGTCTGGTCTTGAGTTCTGGCTGTTTTCCAGGGCATATTTTCTCTCCTAGAAGACATTAAGGAATTCGAGATCGTAAGTCTTTCTGCCTTCTCTCAGGTGCCAGAGGTGACGATAACATATGAAATGGAAGCCGATTTAGCTTGAATTTAGTAACCTTGCGGAATAAAACGTTTAATTACATATATGTATTATATATATATATATATATATATATATATATATATATATATATACATATATATATATATATATATATATATATATATATATATATATTTATATATATATATATATATATATATATATATATATATATATATATATATATATATATATATATATATATACAAATTTAATGATGAAATATTTATTCATGAAAACACTGGCTAAATTATAAAACAAGCAAACTGGGAGAGAGAGAGAGAGAGAGAGAGAGAGAGAGAGAGAGAGAGAGAGAGAGAGAGAGCAGTACGGTAGGTTCCATCGTATATTTTATCTCTAACCACTCGTAAGCTTCATGGTAACCAGGATTTTAGTCCAAGAAATGTAGGAGGGCATCAGAAACTCGTTAATCTTTGTCTGGTAGGATGAAGAGTGATGGAACCTCACAGGAAAAGTGGTGTTATGTCTACCTTTGAGAGTCAACATCTTAGTTGCGTGAGCTTGTACGACCACTGATGTTTATAGTTAACATGTTAATTTTACATACTTTTAAGTTTATGATGCATATCATATAATGAGATTAGCCTGATACGTCAGATAAATTCATAATGTAATTTAGAAAACTCTTTCAAAGACTAAGTCATCTCGCGTGTATTACTGTTATTGCTGTTTTCTAGACTAAATTAAAGAGCCAGTGACCGTAACATCATAGTTGAATACGGTTGCAAGAAACCTACCGAGGTGATATATTTATTTTTCGGAAGGAAGTTTATCATTCATTTCGTCTAATTAGATCGGCCTGATACATCAGATAAACTCATAATGTAATTCATAAAACTCTTTAAAATCTTAGCCATCTCGTGCTATTTTCTTGACTGAACTTGACTGGGGGAAGAATCTATTCTGTATGTCTGGAAAGATAGACGATGTTATAATAAAATGTTTAGGAATTCTGGAAAACTTACTGTGGATTACTGTATATATTACTGTACGTATATGCATTCTGTATTACATGAATATTATTAGTTGCTAAGGTATGCTCATGAATTTGCACTCAGCACATGCGCATGGCTACTCTTCCTGCTCCTCTTGGCGAGAATTGTACGCCTTGCAGAGCCTCTATGTATATACCTGTTTGCTGTATGGAATAAAGCAACCTACGAATCGGGATATTATCTCTCCATCCCTGTAATCTTCTGTCTTCTCCTACAAGACATCATCACATAATCACCAGCATCTCAAGAGAACGCCGAATCCAGCATTCAAATCGAGCCGCCATTACCCCTCGATCGCCTGTGGATCTTGGAGTGTTGGTGTGGTGTTTCTGCAGGACCTTACAGTGCTTGTGCAGTGTTTGTGAAGTGCCAGTGCAGTGTAATATTAGTGTTTTGCTTTAGTGGGTTGTATTTCTCTTGTGCCCCTCCCCAGTAGTCAGAAATCTAATTGCAAAATAAACGCTAGATAAGAACAGTTCGTATCTTTCTTATGTTGATCCCGTTATTATGACTGATATTATTACAGTTAATATATTTCGCTTAGAAAATCTCAAAAGTTAAGGGACTTTAGCTTATACAGGTTCAATTTATTGACATAACCTTTCAACACAGTAAGTTTTGCATTATTTAATGAAGTGCATGTTGAAAAAAATGAGTATTTTTAATATATCCTTATATATACAATTCGCTGTTCTAAACCCCGTTTTAAAAATGAAACAAAAAACATAGAGGTTTAATCACAACAGCGGAAAACAAACAATTCTAATATCAGTCAAAGCTAAACGGGAATACTTGAAAAAGTGATATCAACAAATGTAAAAGAAATGGAAATATTAAAGACAATGAAGAAGTTTAGATTTAAAATAACTCGAATTTTGGTTAATGGAAATTTTTCGTAAAATGTTATTGACTTTCTCGTTTTTTTTTTTAATGCAACTGCTAGTTATTTACCTAGTCCAGTGGCTTTACGAAGATACGATGGGTGGCTTTATTATTTTTTTGGGGTGAGGGAGGGGCGGGTTGGGAAAAATTTTGATGATTAGTTTCCATCTAAAGGACGAGAGAAATCTGAACTGCTGGCTATTTAATCCCATCACTTTACTTGTGGTTTATCTATGTCCAGAAGCATTCCGAGCATACATAACTCTTTATTGGAGGGGTGGGTAGACCTTTCGGCTAGCACGCTGTTGGCCCAGCGTTCGAGTCTCCGACCGGCCAATGAAGAATTAGAAGAATTTATTTTTGGTGATAGAAATACATTTCTCGTCATAATGTGGTTCGGATTCCACAATAAGCTGTAGGTCCCATTGCTAGGTAACCAACTGGTTCTTAGCCACGTAAAATAAATCTAATCCTCCGGACCAGCCCTAGGAGAGCTGTTAATTACTGTAGCTCAGTGGTCTGGTTAAACTAAGATATACTTATTCCGAGCATACGTGTAAAAGCTCAAGGATCACAATATCTTTTCTTATGAGATCACAGTCTTTATCACATTCTTCGAGGTGAAGCCGAGCTGAGCCAAGGAGCATCGCGGAAACAGCAACAGGTTATTGAAGTTCTTTGCAGGAGGGAACAAAAGCAGCATAATCCTCCTTGGGGGTATACCATTCAATATTGCTTGGACGAAGAATGTAATGAAAGGAGGTCGGTGCTCCAGCTCAAAAAGATTTCATTATGGACTTCGGATTCGAGCAAAAAATATCAAACGTTAGGAGAACCAGAAAATATAATATTAAATAAAAGATTTCATTATGGACTTCGGATTCGAGCAAAAAATATAAAACGTTAGGAGAACCAGAAAATATAATATTAAATATAAGATTTCATTATTGACTTCGGATTCAAGCAAAAAATATCAAACGTTAGGAGAACCAGAAAATATAATATTAAATAAAAGATTTCATTATGGACTTCGGATTCGAGCAAAAAATATCAAACGTTAGGAGAACCGGAAAATATAATATTAAATAATGGTTATATCCCCTCTTCCTTTATTTGTTTGTAAGTGCTTTGCAATGATTTAACTATATCTTTTTTTCTTAAGCTATGTTAAAGTATCTTCAATTTCTCTTGCAATACATTCATTGCTTCGTTTTAATTAACATGCATTCTTGATCATTAGTGTCATGATATTGAGTTGATCACGATGGCCTTCGTATCAAAAATAGACAACGGGTATGATTTGAAATTAATGCACAGTGAATATATCAATGGACCAAGAAAGAGACACGTTTGAAGGATATGTAATTATATTTCGATTTAACCTACTCAGTAGGGCAGGAACATATGGGCTTTCTATTAGTTTTCCATTGTTTTAATCTGGTATGCCTTATGAAGGTGGCTTTGTAAAATTTATTCGTTATGCCAGAAAGAACTAAAGAGATTTAGTGAGATACAACGCACTGAAAACGCCGAGGGTTTCCAAGTCGGTGCTTCAGCGTAGTTTGCTTCATTAAGGTAGCCGAGATGACTGAAATTTGGAACTGAATAGGTAGGTTACAGGTAACTACAAGACATTCACTGAAAGCAAGATACACCAAATAAGAGTCAGTAATACTCATAAGTTAATATCATATACAAAGGTTGCTTAAGATAAAACAGTGTAAACCTTCAGCAGTTTGCAGATTCACTTATCTTGTTCTTTTTAAAATTCTTTTAATCAAAATTATTCTTACTCCTACAAAGAACTTTTTTGTTGCGCCGTCCTTTGTAGAATGACAATCACCTTGTTGTTCGGAGTAGCAATCTTTTATTTACATTGTAAACAGCACTATTCCGTTATTTACATTAAAAATTACGCCTACTATAAGCCTGACGGAGTGTTCATTTGTATGTTTTTCCGCCCATATCTCAAAGGTTTACAACGACATACCTCAATAAGATTTTGCTTAGATATGTTCTATGGCAAAGATGGAGTAGTTCCAGGTCCCTCTCCAGTATTACTTTTCATTTTGGTAGAAGAATGTATTTATCGGTGGAGTTACTATATATACAAAAGGGAACATTTAATCTTTCAACAATTCCCTTATAAGACCACGTAAGACTGCTTTAAACTCATTTAGCTGAATTTGACCAACATAAATGAGACGAACTGAGAACTCACTCAGTAAAAAGAAAATAAAAAAAAGTAAAACAAACAGGAAAGTCCTTTATCTAGACTTTGTATCCTATGAACTACCTGTCACCTCCCCATATTTGTGAAAAATAAATTTTGATATGACACATAAAAACAGTGGCATTCGAAAAAGATGAGGAAAATGCATTTTCCATTCTCGACAATAAATGTTTTACATTTGCTATTCGACGACTTGAATAATCAACCAACACAGTTATTACAATTTTTATAACTGTCTGGACAATAATATGTGTTACAAAAAGAGAGAGAGAGAGAGAGAGAGAGAGAGAGAGAGAGAGAGAGAGAGAGAGAGAGACACTATATCCCTTAGGAATATCATAAGAATGGTTTCGCCTTGCTGGAGCCGTGTTTGCTAGACGGTATACAGTCTGACAGAACAACGGATACTCATGCCTGGTTTTCTGTCTGTCTCTCTCTCTTTGTCCACAACAGCTGTCTAAC
>NC_089799.1:17580874-17610874 GCF_040412425.1 Macrobrachium rosenbergii
GATGCGTGCATCATATAACATGTGTCTTGTGATATACTCTAAACTGGTTATACTACAATATCAAAGGACGCGGGCATCATATAACATAAGTCTTGTGATATACTCTAAACTGGTTATGCTACAATATCAAAGGATGCGTGCATCATATAACATATGTCTTGTGATAGACTCTAAACTGGTTATACTACAATATCAAAGGATGCGTGCATCATATAACATAATTATGTCTTGTGATAAACTCTAAACTGGTTGTGCTACAATATCAAAGGATGTGTGCATCATATAACATATGTCTTGTGATAGACTCTAAACTGGTTATACAACGATATCATAGAATGCGTGCACCATATATCATGTGTCTTGTGATAGACTCTAAACTGGTTATACCACAATATCAAAGGATGAGTGCATCATATAACATGTGTCTTGTGATATACTCTAAACTGGTTATACTACAATATCAAAGGATGCGTGCATCATATAACATATGTCTTGTGATATACTCTAAACTGGTTATACTACAATATCAAGGGATGCGTGCACCATATAACATACGTCTTGTGATAGACTCTAAACTGGTTATACTACAACATCAAAGGATGCGAGCATCATATAACATACGTCTTGTGATATACTCTAAACTGGTTATACTACAATATCAAAATACATATGTCTTGTGGTATACTCTAAACTGGTTATACTGCAATATCAAGGGATGCGTGCACCATCTAACATATGTCTTGTGATAGACTCTAAACTGGTTATACTACAATATCAAAGGATGCGTGCATCATATAACATATGTATTGTGATAGACTCTAAACTGGTTATACTACAATATCAAAGGATGCGTGCATCATATAACATATGTCTTGTGATAGACTCTAAACTGGTTATACTACAATATCAAAGGATGCGTGCATCATATAACATATGTCTTGTGATAGACTCTAAACTGGTTATACTACAAAGTTTCTATAAAAGAGAGCTGAGCAGTATGGAGATGTATGAGATGTGTACAAGATAGTGAGAGTAAGTGAAGAGAATATAAAGATATAGATCTAATGATACTGATTGATATAGTGGCAATAAGAAAGACTAGATATGACAAATGAAACAACAAGAAATACTAGTAAGTTTCAAGAGAATTCTACTGATAAAAAGACCACTGGAAGGTTGACCTACCACCAAATAACAGAGTATACTGGCTATCACTATCATATCGCGAAGTACAACCATTATCAAGCCATACCTTCAAGTCCCATATATAAACCAAACCTTTCACAGAAAGTTGGTCAGTAGGAGGATGGAAAGATGCGCAGCTATGGTGTGTTGGACCCTTGGTATCAAGAGTAAAGCGAGGTCATTGTTCGTGCTGTAAGTCTTAATAGGGTCATGAAAATACAAGACTTGAAATTTACACTTTAAAAGACTATAAAACTGCAAGTGAACCTCCAGTTTCTCTGCATGTGAATAAATCCTATAACTGCACTGGTATCTCACAACGCCATTACCTACACTTGCTAAGAGAAAAATATAAAAAAAAGCGGGGAGCAGATGTTGGATTCAGTACAGATGAAAAATGCTTAATGGTTTTGACAGAAACAAATAGGAGCTATTGGTGGTAGAGTAACTAGAAGATAATCCCAGATCCTGGAATTTCCTTGTTAAGGTGGTTACGCCTCCTGGGCATCAAGAAATTCAGGAATTTAAACATTTTAATATTCTGATCTGATAATTCTTCAAGGACTCCTTCATTCACAAAATTTTAAGTGTCTTCTAGTGTTCGTAAGAGACAATTTTCTCGAAGATGGACGTTCAGAGGCGAAGTATTTCAGGGCAGGCTTCAAGGATGGTGTATGCAGATCCAGTATATCATTCTGGTTATTTAGCTGCATGTGTAGGATGCAACTGTAATATGTTAAAGAAAGGCCTGCATGCGTTACGCAGTCAACGTAGACCATTAATTCGTGAAGTCCTCAGGGGTCCAGAAAGGGCAAAAGAAGAAGAATCAATGCAAGTGGCCCAACAGCGGAGTTGAGAAATTCAGTACAAGAGGGTTTCAACAGATCCAGCGGCAGCTGCAACAGTAGCCATTAAATTCATCAGCATCTGCAACAACATCCAAAAATTCAACAGCAGCTGCAACAGCAACCTCAACTTCAATAGCAACTGCAACAACAGCCACAAATTCAACAGCAGCTGCATCAATAACCATAAATTCATTAGCAGCTGCAACAACATCCACAAATTCAACAGCAGCTACAACAGCAACCTCAAATTCAATTTCAACTGTAAGAACAGCCACAAATTCAACAGCAGCTGAAACAACATCCACAAATTCAACAGCAGCTACAACAGCAATCTCAAATTCAATAGCAACTGCAACAGGGCCTGGGAATCAGCAGCGGCTTCAAACAGTAGCCTGGGATTCAACAGCAGCTGCAACAGCAACCTTAAATTTAATAGCAACTGCAACAACAACCACAAATTCAACAGCAGCTGCATCAATAACCATAAATTCAGCAGCAGCTGCAACACCCAAAAATTCAACAGCAGCTACAACAGTAACTTCAGATTCAATAGAAATTGCAACAACATCCACAAATTCAACAGCACTCGCAACAGCAGCCACAAATTCAGCAGCAGCTGCAACATCAACCTCAAATTCAATAGAAGCTGCATCAAAATCCACAAATTCAACAGCAGCTTCAACAGCAGCCACAAATTCAACAGCAGCTGCAACAGTGGCTACAAATTGAATAGCATCTGCAATAGCAACCTCAAATTCAGTAGCAACTGCAACAACATCCATAAACTCAACAGCAGCTGCAACAGCAGCCAAAAATTCAGCAGCAGCTGCAACAGCAACTTCGAATTCAATAGCAACTGTAACAGCAGCCACAAATTTAACAGCAGCTGCAACAGCAGCCACAAATTCAATAGCAGCTGCAACACCATCCACAAATTCAGCAGCAGCTGCAACAGCAACCACAAATTCAACAGCAGCTGCAACAGCAATCTCGAATTCAATAGCAACTGCAACAACATCCACAAATTCAATGGCAGCTGCAACAGCAACCTCGAATTCAAAAGCACTTGCAACAACATCCACAAACTCAACAGCAGCTGCAACAGCAACCACAAATTGAATAGCATCTGCAACAGCAACCTCAAATTCGGTAGCAACTGTAACAACATCCAAAAATTCAACAGCAGCTGCAACAGCAACCTCGAATTCAATAGCAACTGCAACAACATCCACAAATTCAACAGCAGCTGCAACAGCAACCACAAATTGATTAGTATCTGCAACAGCAACCTCAAATTCAGTAGCAACTTCAACAACATCCACAAATTCAATAGCAGCTTCAACAGCAGCCACAAATTCAACATCAGCTGCAACAGCAGCTGCCGTAGCAACCTTAAATTCAGTAGCAACTGCAAAATCATCCACAAATTCAACAGCAGCTTCAACAGCAGTCACAAATAAAACAGCAATTGCAACAGTAGCCACAAATTCAGCAGTAGCTGCAACAGCAATCTCGAATTCAATAGCAACTGCAACAACATCCACAAACTCAACAGCAGCTACAACAACATCCACAGACTCAACAGCAGCTGCAACAGCAATCACAAATTGAATAGCATCTGCAACAGCAACCTCAAATTCAGTAGCAACTGTAACAATATCCACAAATTCAACAGCAGCTGCAACAGCAGCCACAAATTCAGCAGCAGCTGCAACAGCAACCTTAAATTCAGTAGCAACTGCAACAACATCCACAAATTCAACAGCAGCCACAAATTCAACAGAATCTGCAGCAACAGCCACAAATTAAACATCAATTAAAACAGTATCCACAAATTCAACAGCAGCTGCAACAACAGCCACAAATTCAATAGCAGCTGTACATCAGCCACAAATTCAACAGCAGCTGTAACAGAAACCACAAATTGAATAGCAACTGCAACAGCAGCCACAAATTCAACAGCAACAGCAGCCAAATATTTAGCAGCAGCTGCAACAGCAACCTCAATTCAATAGCAACTGCAACAACATCCACAAATTCAGCATCAGCTGTAACAGCAACCACAAATGAAACAGCAGCTGCAACAGCAGCCACAAATTCAACTGCACCTGCAACAGTAGCCACAAATTCAGCAGCAGCTGCAACAGCAGCCTCAAATTCAATAGTAACTGCAACAACATCCACTAACTTAATAACAGCTGCAACAACAGCCATAAATTCAACAGCATCTGCAACAGCAGCCCAAATTCAACAGCAGCTGTACAGCAGCCACAAATTAAACGGTAGCTGTAACAGCAACCACAAATTGAATAGCATCTGCAACAGCCGCCACAAATTGAATAACAGCTGCAACAGCAGCCACAAATTCAACACCAGCTGCAACAGCAACCTCAAATTCAGTAGCAAATGCAACAACATCAACAAATTCAACAGCAACTGCAACAACATCCACAAATTCAACAGCAGCTGCAACAAGAACCACAAATCCAACAGCAGCTGCAACAAGAACCATAAATTCAACAGCAGCTGCAACACCACCAGAAGCCGTATCAGCAACAACAGCAACTACAAGAGCCAGCATTCTTCCCCATCTGCGCCATATAGCTAACGCCCCAAACTAAACGCAATGCTGTGGTTCTCATTTAATTTACCGTTCTTCGTATGGGGGATTTGGGGGCGGGTAGGCAACAGGTATTTGGGGTACCACTCTGTGCATAGTAAAGGAGGAAGTGCTTAGTGCTCCAAAAATTAAGGTAATGAAAACTGTGCCTGTGGAATGGCAAGTGAATGAAGGAAATTTTTTATGAATACTTTTTGAATCCAACATTTTTGTTAGGTTGTGAAAAATGTACTGTATAATTTTGCATGATGTTAGACTTAGGTATTCATAGACTTTTTACCAAGTAAAGTGAACAAAATGTAAAAAAATCATTTTCGAACTATCGATCCCAATTAAAATGCACATTATTTTCAGGAGAAATAAAAGCAAGAATAATGCTGATAGATATACAAGAGACACGACGAAAAGAACGCCGAAACGGGGAATAAAAAAGAAATGAACCCTTATGGACGTGACCTCTCTCCCTTTTTCCTAGCAAAGTTGTGTTAAAGGAAAGCATTCCGGTGTCTTTTAATATAAATATTCTAGCTGCAAACCTCAAACCATTAAAGCGGAAGATTCGAAAGAGCAAGGAAATTTTCATGGGGGCTAAAAGCTTTGTTACAGAAGCCATAAGAGATTTACTAGAGGAATTCATCGTGCCTGTATTTTACCCCATGATATATATATATATATATATATATATATATATATATATATATATATATATATATATATATATATATTCATATATATATATATATATATATATATATATATATGTGTGTGTATATATATATATATATATATATATATATATATATATATATATATATATATATATATATATATATATATATATATATATATATATATATATATATATATATATATATATATATATAGGAAGGGTTTCAATGCAGGAGTCTATTTCATACTGGAGTAGTTTTATTAATGTGACGTCAGCCCCATTTTCAAGCTGAAAATTACAATAATAAAATATAATTACAATAAAAATACTCATCCAAAAATACACAATATATAGCAAATTAATAGAACACCAACAAAACTCGAGTACCATTTCTAGTAGAGGAAGCAGGACGAGTGTCTAAAATAACGAAGGCAAGTCTGTTGTTTAAGCCAGGTGGAGGCAGTTTGGTTGTTCAATTTCGGAACAATCGCTTTTATAAAGAGCGATTCGAAGACCGCTAGCTGTTGCAGAGAAGACGCTTTTGTGCAAATTTTAAAGTAGTATGATTCTCGTCTACCAGTCGAGAGGGCCGGGGTTCAAATCCCACCACTCACTGATGGCTCGGATTGAGCCACTGCACAAATCTGGTAGCCCGTCAACCTAACGGTCCGAAAAAACCAGAGAGGTTCATTAGGGGAATAGGTACCAGCCCTCGGGCTCGGGAGTTGAACAGTGGGCGTAGCGACACACTGGCCACATGTCATAGGCATTGGGACCTGTCCCCCACTGGCTGTCGGCCTAAGAAACAGGAGATCAGCGCCTACCCTATGAGCCTACTGAGGCCCAGGAGGGCTTTAACTTTAACTAATTACTTTTGCAACACTTTGCATGGTCACAGATGCTGGGAAGTTCAAGAGATGATAATTTAACTCCATTACGAAAGCTCCACCAGCTATGGCAATCTATTCGAACCTTAAGAAGTCTTCTTGAAGTTCCGATATATTTTCCTAGGTCACATCTAGTACAAGTATATAAATAGACAATGTTAGATGCCATAAGAGGTCTTAACTGTCTTTATATTTAAAAATAGATTCAAACTGTTGGGGTGGGTTTGTTAGGGATCAGCTGAGGGCTTTATGGTTGGAGAATAAGTTCTAAATGATTTGCTTGTGGTTTGGTATAGAATTCTGCATTAAGAAAAATAGGGCACTGCATAAAAAGGCATCCTAGGTACAGTCGGAATAGCATTGAAAGGTAAGAACTTCATATTCGTAAATTTGTTAAGGCATTTAAAAAATAAAATACTGGGATAACAATTATCAGTAAAATATTTCTTTAAAAAGGTGACCTCATTGTAGAACTCAGACCACCCAGAAAAAAGGGAAAAAGCTCTGTGGAAAAGAGTAAAAAGAGAATTTGTCCTAAAACTGAAATTGCAAAAGCTATAAAAATTTGTGCCCAAACCTGTGAATGTCTTCTTCCTGAAAATCGAAGTATAAAACCCTGAATTATTACGAGACAATTCTATATCCAAAAAGGCTAATTTTGTTATCTTTCTCGTAATCAATTGTAAATTTTATATTCGGATGGGCCAGATTAGCATACTGTAAAAATAAATCAGCTTTATGTTGATCTTATTTAAAATAAACTGTTTAGTTTCTTCCACAGGAATATTTGTGGATAAAGCTTCAACATCGAGGCTTACCATAAACAGGTCTGAGTCCTGACACAAAATCATTTCCTTAAACTCAAGCGAATTTTTTAAAGAAGAAAATTCAGTTAACAGTGGTACCAAATATTTTGCCGGTTTGTAATTCCGGGTATCATATGATGTTAGGGTAGGTCTTATGGGAATACCCTCTTTATGTATTTTAGGCAGACCGTACACAATACCGCAAGAACCTCCAGTGCTTAATAAATCTTGATATGTATCATTACTGATGACTTTCTGGTCTTATTAGGATCTTAGAAACCTATTAATCTTGTCTTCTGACCTGAAAATAGTAGCGAAATCCGGTTCACCCAGGAAACGGAATTTAGAAGTGGCTTGAAGTATAGTTTCCACTTTCTGGACATAATCTGTCTTATTGAGTAGAAAGACACCTTTACATTTGTCTGGCGTAAAAATGATAAGATTTTCCTGTTAAATCAGTTTTTTCAACATTTCAGAATCTTTCTTGTTAAAAAATGGAGTCCAATTAGTGACCAGATTACTGAAGGTTTTATGAACTACAGAGTAAAGTTGATTTCGAAAATCCTCCACATCAACCAGCAGTTTCACGTTTATCAGGCATGAAAAAGTATCTCCAGACAACCAAAAATTTTTACATATGAGTGTTTGTAACAAGGTAATCAATATTCCAGACCAAATGACAACAGGAATTCTTCCCTCCATGAAAGCTGATAATCAGAATAATTGAAAACAACGTTATTGCTGGAAAACTTAGGAATAGAGATACCGAGATTGTACAGTTATCGTTGGCGAACGTTTCTCACCTGTGAAATATAAGCATTTAAAGATTTCTAAAAAAAAAAAAAATAACACGATCTACAATAGAGAGATTATTTAAAACACTGTTCAATAAGCGTGAATACTGGTTCGATAATTGCTTGATGACTCGGTTCTTACTCTTGATCTCGATGTCCAGCAGGTGTCTAGTAGTCTCAGCATAAAAGGGTGTAATATAAAGAGAAGCTCTGTAAAGTTTGAATTTGGCGAATTTCGGCGCCTCATCGTTGATTCTGCAGTACAGTAAGAACTGAAGGTCCAACTTGGCCTTATGGGGACGACGTGCTATTTACAGGGGGTAAAAATTAACAACGGGTAAAAAAGAGGGGATAAAAAAACAGGGGGTAAAAATAACAGGGGGTAAAAATCCCAATGGGAAAAAAAGAGGGGGCAAAAAAACAGGGGGTAAAAATAACTAGAGGTAAAAATAACAGGAGTAAGAATTAGCAGGCGGTGAAAAAAGGGGGTGAAAACAGGGGTAAAAAACGGGGGAAAACAGGGGGTAAAAAAACGGTTGGTAAAATAACGGGGGGTGTGTAAAAAACCAGGGGTAAAAAAATGGGGTAAAGATTAACGGTGGGCTAAAGAATACAGGGGATAAAAATAATAGGTGGTAAAAAAACGGGGTAAAAACAGGAGGTAAAAACAACAGGGGGTAAAAATAACCAGGGTAAAAATAATAGGGGGTAAAAAGGCGTTAAAGATAAAGTGAGGTAAAAAATAACAGAGGTAAAAAAACAGGCGGTAAAAAAAGCTGGTAAAAATAACAGGAAATAAAAAAACGGGATAGAAATAACAGGGAGTAAAAAAGTGGGTAAAAGTAACGGGGTAAAAATAACAAGGGGTAAAAAAACAGGGGGTAAAAAAAGCGGTAAAAAACAATGGGAAAAACGGGGTAATAAAACAAGGGGGTATAAATAACAGTGGGTAAAAATAACAGAGGGTAGAAAAAATGTGGTAAAAAAAAGGGGGTAAAAAACAGAGGTAACAAAAACAGGGGGTAAAAATTAAAAGTGAAGGTAAAAAACAGGGGGAAAAGGTGGTAAAACAAGAGGGGTAAAAATTAGCAGGGGTAAAAACAGGGGGCAAAATAGGGGTAAAAATTAACGGGGGCAAAACAGGGTAAAACAAAGGGTAAAAAACAAGGGGTAAAACAAAGGGGTAAAAACAGGGGAAAAACCAGGGGTAAAATTAATAGTAGGCAAAAAACAACGGGTAAATAAACAGGGGGTAAGGAAAATAGGGGTAAAAAAACAGGGGAGAAAAACAGGGGGTAAAAATAACAGGGGGTAAAAAAAGGGGTAAAAAAACATGGGGAAAGAACATGGGTAAAAAAGGGGGTAAAAAACAGGTGGTAAAATAACTGTAAAAAAAAGTGGTAAAAATTAACTGGGATAAAAATTAATAGGGGTAAAAACAGGGGGTAAAAAACAAAGGATAAAAAAAGGGGGCAAAACAGGCAAACAGGGGCAAACAGGGGGCAAAATTGGCAGGGGTAAATTACAGGGGTAAAAACAGGGATAAAAAAGGGGGTAAAAAACAAGGGGTACAAATTAACGGGGTAAAAACAAGGGGTTAAAAACAGGGGTAAAAATAACACGGTTTAAAAATGACAGGTGTAAAAAACGGGGGTAAAAATAATAGGGGGCAAAAAAAAAAACACGTTTTCTGTCGGCACTTTCTCTGTCCGCCCTCAGATCTTAAAAACTACTGAGGCTAGAGCGTTGCAAATTGTTATGTTGATCATCCAACCTCCTATCATCAAACGTACCAAATTGCAGCCATCTAGCCTCAGCAGTTTTAATTTTATTTAAGGTTAAATTTAGCCATAAACATGCTTCTGGCAACGATATATAACAGGCCAACACTTGGCCATGGTTCAAGTTTCTTGGGCCGCGGCTAATACCGAGACCACCGAAAGATAGATCTATTTTCGGTGGCCTTGGTTACACGCTGTACCGGCTGTACAGAAATCTCTATTGCGCTGAAGAAGCTTCAGCGCATTTTTTACTTGTTATCAATTCATCCCGGCCATTCTGATCCCCTAATAAATCACCAGAACGAAAGAGCGGATGACTTCTCGTAATGGAGATGGATCTGTTTCATTGAAACC
This sequence comes from Macrobrachium rosenbergii, assembly GCF_040412425.1. NCBI lineage: Eukaryota > Metazoa > Arthropoda > Malacostraca > Decapoda > Palaemonidae > Macrobrachium > Macrobrachium rosenbergii. The sequence goes on from NC_089799.1 coordinate 17,590,820, forward strand.
TAAGTAAATCATTTCGTATATGACCGTGCTCTCCATCATTGCATTGAGAATATTTGCCAAAAGCTCAACGCATTTACAGGAACTGCCATTTATATCTTTTGTCAATACGTGCAATAGAAATGCGGGCTTATTGCTGAAATAAGGAGGAACTGCTGGTCCAAGGTTTTTTATTGTTTACTACCATCAACAATTTGTATTCCTTTGAGATTTAAGGCAGCGTGAGTTGTAACCATTTTTTTTTTAGCTTATCAGATCTCTTACTAATTTCTTTGTTCAAATCTCAATGTCAGCAATCGAACAAGCGGTTATGGAGGATAAATATAATTATAACTGATCCTTTAACTTCTTCACGAAAATATTTTCTTAAATATTCATCTAAAACTTAGTTAGACGATTTGTGAGGATCCGGAAATTTGGACACGCATTCATCGTGATAAGGAAAGTTAAAAAAAAGTTAAAGTCCTCCTGGGCCTCACAAAGCTCATAGGACCGGCGTTGAACTCCGGTTTCTTAAGCTTACATCCAGTTGGGGAGAAGTCCGGTTGCCTAAGACACGTGGCCAGTGTGTCGCTAGGCCTACTGCTCAACACCCCAGCCCGAGGGCTGGTACCTATTTTTTTACTAACCCTCTCTAGTTTTCAGACCGCTAGGTTGGTGGGCCACCGGGTTTAGGCAATGGCGCCATCCCCAAGCCCCAGTGAGCTACGGGATTTGAACCCCGGTTCCCTCGACTGGTAGGTGAGAACCTTACCACTGCGCCACCACGGCAACTAGGAAAAGTAACTGAATTTTACCTTAGCATCGATTTAACAGAAGGATAAACTAAAATCCATAACCAAATTGAATTCACAAGGCATGCATCAAAATGTGCATTACAGCATTTCTATAGTCATTTACTAGTCTTTCTCTTTTCTATAACTGTAAAGAAATTTGTGAAAAATCAGGGATTCACATTCAGTAAAGATCATTTAGGTACCATAAACCCTCTTGAAAGAGTATAACTATAGAATTTTTATGTTCTTCTTTTATCATTTTTGACACAGAACGGTATCCAGTATTTAGATGTTTGATAAAGACAAGAAAACTTGAACGCTCTTCAGATATTGCACGGAAATAAAATAAAATACATTTTTTAATGATGTTATAAAATCCAGAATTTTTTTACAATTCATATCTTTTGCCAGTTTATTCGATGGCATTATTATATATTCAAGAAGAGGCGAAAGTTTATTTTTTTTAAATGAATATTTTGGGGCGTCGTTAAAAACCCTATAATGTCTGTACAATAGTTTAATCCCAACCCCCTCTCTCTCTCTCTCCCTCTGCATTTTTCGATTCCTCTCTTTTTCTCTCTGCGTTCACTTTTCTGAATTACTCTCTTTTTTTCTCTTCCGCTCTCTTTCCATCTTCATCTTTTTCCACCTTTTTACATTTCTACGTGTCTGTCGGTCTGTATCTACTTTTAATGCCTTTCTCTCTCGTTCTCTTTTATTTTCATTCCATCCGCGTCCTTTATTCTTTCTTTCTTTTTTGTGTGTATCTTTTTCTCCTGTACGTTTCACTACTCTTCCACTTTCAAAATGTTAAGGCTGATATCCGATCGAATGGTTTCAAAAACAAACCTTTTCCTGTTTTTGGTCAACAAATACGTATTTGTAGTGTTCATTAAGGGACGGTCTAAACGTCTAAAAATATATACACAGCTTTCGGAAAAAGGGTTTTTTGAAAAAGAGCACCATAAAAAGACACATTCATTTTTACAAAATGTTATTTACCTTTGCATTAAAAAAAAGTATTTTGTTTCGTTTGGGAAAACAGCGTCTCTGTCAAACAATAATGGCATTATATTTCTTTTATCTTTTATCCACCCAGCGTGCGTGACTCTTTCTATTGATTATTTTCACGTGTAATTATTTAGTCTTTTGATAGGGTACGTCTGTTAACAGCATGGTTATTCAACTAGAATTAACAACTTTTTGTTAGAAATGTCGCTGGCTCTACATTATAATAATAATAATAATAATAATAATAATAATAATAATAATAATAATAATAATAATAATAATAATAATAATAATAATAATAATGACAAGAAAACACAAATATGTCAATGTCAGGTAACTGTGACAAGATTTTCTACCTATCCAGGTACGATTATCGAACGAAAATGTATTTGATATTCACACTCATACACACGATATATATACATATATATATACACATACATATGTATACATATATATATATATATATATATATATATATATATATATATATATATATATATATATATATATATATCTTTCAAAATTCTGATGGAATTGTACAACATAGGAAAATAGAAAACAGTTAAATTCACGTAATAAAAGGCAGTTTGATAAAACATGAACATTTGCTACTCTATATCGGATTTATATAACGAATTTTTTTTATGATAATATTTCTTTTAAACTATGAAATCACTCTCACTAGGATAATGTTCAAGATTATAACACCATACACAATTAGCCCTTTCTAGAACTTTACTTGTATTTTGTAGTATGTGGTGGTGGCGGCTGTATGTGTATACATAGTGTTCACCTTCAGGCTGAACTCATATACAAATGAGATAAAGCTTCGAACTTATAATATATAAACAAAGATGAGATATTTGAGCATTAGCAAAACATAAAAGATAAATAAGAAACCAAGCATTGCTATGAAGAAAACAAACACACACTTGGGGGCAGATCCTGAGAAGAAAAAAAAAAAGATTTCCTTGTAAGAAAAAGTAAATAAAGAAAGAGCGACAGGTAAAACCGAAGGCCGAAACGTGCTGTGTAAGTGATCTCTCAAAATCCCTGAAAACCAAAAATAACGATGTTTTAAAGACAGGGATTCCTCCGGTTTGTCTCCTACGTTGATATATGATCTTATAGTGAATCACTGTTTACGATAATTGTCTCTGCACCATTCACTTTGTTATTAGAACTTTTAATCATTTGTGAGTATCGCTTTTTTGTTAGAATCCTCACCAGCTCTGCAACAACAACAACAACAACAACAACAACAACAATAATAATAATAATAATAATAATAATAATAATAATAATTGACATGAAAATAGAAATTTCTTATGTTTCACCTATGATTATATTATAAGGGCAATAACTCTTTTAAGAGGTATGATTTCAGCCGTATTTGTTAGTAATTCTTTATTTCAAATATTGATTAGTAGTGGTTTTTTAATAATTCAAATTTACTGGATACATTTGGGAACGTTTGTGCTGTTATGTGCAGTGCTTATTGCAAGTAATCATCTCGTTCGGATTTTTCCTTTCAAGATTACAATAAACGTTCCGGCTCCCGTTCCCCATCCCCTTAAACTTCATTTATTTTATTTTATTTTACGAAATTATATTTCGTTTCCTCAAAAGACAAGGACAATTTGTTACTGAAACAATGGTTCAATTATCCATCCAAAGTTCAGATAAAATTCAGCGTATGTGGATTCTACCCTTACATCTGTATCTATACTATTGACAAAGTTTTTTATTTACTTCCGTCGAGAATCTCGACCTAAAATTAAGATTTCTATAAGTATTCAGGATTATTTTGATGGAAACGAACATCATATTCAGAGTGCAGTTGACAAAAAGGAAGATTTAATCCGATATTTGTGAATTTGATATTCCTAATAAGTGATTTCTACCCTCTGGCAAAGTTTGTCTATCTCTCAAAACGTGCTGAATATATCTCAAAATATTACCTTGTTTGCTAAAATACTTCTTTTCTGAAAAACTTATTTAATTTCTTCAAAATTTTTCTCAAAGAAAATTCAGTTTTTTCCCTCTGAATTTACCATCATCATTATCGAAAATTCTTGTATCCTTTGTAATATATAGGGCAATATCTCGAAATATAATTACGTCGATGAAAAGCATAATATTTCAGCTTGATCCCAAACGTTCCGACTATTTCTTATAATGAAATATCCCTGAATGATAATGATTGTTATCCTAGATACAATCACGTTTTTATTTTACTCATCTGGCCAATATGGCCTGTCTGAATTTATCTAAGCACTTTACAAATTTTGTAAGTGAACAATCAAATATGTAATCGTCTTCTAAACACATCCATTAACCAAGGCAATTATTCTTCTCTCTCTCTCTCTCTCTCTCTCTCTCTCTCTCTCTCTCTCTCTCTCTCTCTCTCTCTCTCTCTGTGTTCCATTTTCCCCTCAAAAAACATTTCCCCCACTCATTTTCATTTTCAAGTCCTTCCAAAATGTTCCAGTACTTTCCCGTTTATCTCCCCGCGAAAGCAATATTATTTTCACCGGATGCAGCGTAATTTAACCCTAAACATATGCATATACTCGTTTTAAACTGGTATCGTTTTCTGCCATCAGACTATCCTGAAGATTAAACGCTCACAAATTAGGAACTTTCACCCAGCTTACCGTTTGAGGCGCAATCTCGAAAGCCAATCTAAAGTTACTCTTGTGATTCCATCAACGCCATAATGTTCTCGGCCATTTTCCGGTGGAGTCTTAGATGAGTTAAAAAAAAAAAAAAAAACTCCTCATCATCAAGTATAATAAACAAGTAAAAAATCCTCCGAAATTTCTTCGGCTCAATCGAGTTTCTGTACAGCCGCTACAGCTTATAATCAAGGCCACTGAAAATAGATCTATATTTCGGTGGTCTCGGTACAATGCTGTATGAGCCGTGGCCCACGGAACTTTAACCACGGCCCGGTGGTGGCATATCCTATATCGTTGCCAGAAGCACAATTATGGCTAACTTAAACCTTAAATAAAATAAAAACTACTGAAGCTAGAGGGCTGCAATTTGGTATGTTTGATGACTGGAGGGTGGATGATCAACATACAAATTTGCAGCCCTCTAGCCTCAGTAGTTTTTAAGATCTGAGGGCGGACAGAAAAAGTGAGGACAGAAAAAAGTGCGGGCAGAATAAAGTGCGGACGGACAGACATAGCCGGCACAACAGTTTTGTTTTACGGAAAACTAAAAATAAGGTGAAATTTGGTATTGATGCTATTTCTGGAAAGTGGGTAATACTAGATACGCTTGAATAAGATTTACCATAATTTCAACTTAATACACGACGCGTATTTTATAAATTGAGCATCTTCACCATCGGCTAATCATCCTCTTTATTTCATTTTTATTTCATCTAGTAAAGTTAATATAGTTGTTTTTGTTGACGGGTTCTGGTTACCAAAGACGAGCGTATCCATGTACGATACAACCATTTCCTTATGTCAAGGTAATACGAATTTAGAGTAGCCTGGAAAATTATTTAATTATGCTTTGGATACAGTTCACTCCAGGTAGCAAGACTACATGACGTTAAGTCTTCAAGTTGCATATATATATATATATATATATATATATATATATATATATATATATATATATATATATATATACACCACACACACACACACACACACATATATATATATATGTGTGTGTGTGTGTGTGTGTGTGCATAACTTTGTAAAATATTCAGTTACAAACTATAATAAATGACTTTGTTTGCCGCAAATTACAAGACTTAACTGAGGAATCTCTATTATAATGTAAAATTTAGACCAAAGGCCAAACGCTGGGTCCTGCAGTGCCATTTACCTCTGAAAATAACACATACAACTGTTAGGAGAGAGTGAAAAGATGGAAGAAATGGAGTGTGAAGGGAGGTAGAGTTAAAGAAATGAAAGGGGTTTCAGCTAGGGGCCAAAGAGGCGCTGCAAAGAACCTTAAGCAATGCCTACAGTGCACCGCGTGAGGTGCACTGACGGCACCATCTCCCCTACGGAGTGAAGTTTCTCTATGAATACGCGGATTTCGGAGGAGTTGCCGAGTAACTGGAGGGTATGAAATACCCAGATCCCCAAAAGGTCACATTTTACTCCAAGAGTGAAATTATTATATAACCTAACAAAGGCTCTGAAGGCCAGACAAATCTTACATAGTTTCTTAAATCTGGAAAAATGGCCTTTAAATTCACCTGTTCCGATGAAAAGAAGGGCAAAGAAAAGCAATATCACTAATGGAGTTAAGAAAAAAGATCAAATTTGGGCTTGTACATTATCTGGTTACCTTGACAAAATAGGTAAGGATGAGATTTATTTGCGGAATATAATCACTAACTCCTAAGGCCGGCATACAGAGGTCATTAAAATAATAATAATAATAATAATAATAATAATAATAATAATAATAATAATAATAATAATAATAATAATAATAATAATAATAATAATAATAATAATAATAATTAGACAAAGTACCAAATTCTGTAAGTAATATACCTTTTACTGTCAGAACTTCAGATTATATGTGAAAAATGCTAAATTTTCGATATTATGCTTGACCTCTGATGTTTAAGAAATAGAAGGAATCACCAACTCCCAAGCGAACTTAACATAAAAAAAAGAGGAAAAAAGAAAACGAATAGAATGATAATTACGGTATAATGATGAAAAGAAATAAATAAAAAAATTATGCAATTAAAAGAAAAAGAAACGAGTTTTCTTTAAATCACATACACGTCAGTAAAAGGAATCCTCTCAGTAAGATCTTTTTTGTCACTTCTTAATGGATAAACTTTGCGGACTTTGACATGGTCTTATGCCTCTCCATAATCCTGGCAAAAGTTTTCTTACCACAATTACAAAAATCGCGAAAAATTAAGATATTATATTAAGGATGTCCACATTTTCTTCCATGTCTTAAAGTATTCGACACAGAATATTAAAACAAATCTTATTCATAATGTTGTCTTTACATTTGAACAAGACATAGTTACGCTCGACATATGGATGCCGCTAATTTACGTTGTTCAGTAAAATTTGATAACTTGAGATTGCATCTTAACGAGAAATTATCTGCGTTTCACCATTATTTCGTCTAGTCATTTGTCAATGGATTTATTTTATTCCTCAAAGCCCATATATCAGAGTAATATCTCATGCTTTATCCCGAAAGATAAATCGTAGAGAGAGAGAGAGAGAGAGAGAGAGAGAGAGAGAGAGAGAGAGAGAGTGTTTCCACCAATGATGCACAGGCGTAGGGTAAAAAGAAACTGAACATTTTTTAAAAACTTTCTCTCTCTCTCTCTCTCTCTCTCTCTCTCTCTCTCTCTCTCTCTCTCTCTCTCTCTCTCATTCCATTCCAGATAGGGCCTCCTCTTCGTGATCTGTCTTCTTGATACTGGAATAACTCCAGCTCTTGGAGACATAACTCCGCACGGAAGAGAATTTAGGAGTCACAGGCATGACTCGCCTGCCTTCATTATTTTTACTTAATGATTCACGTGAAGGCTCCCCCGGCCTTCCTGAGCGAACCTTACGGAATTTCATGTCACTCGGGTTAAAGGCCACCGTTTCCTTGGAGTTATGGACTCCCCCCCAACCCCCTCCTTCCTTTATTTTAGAAATTACAGGAGCTGGTATCAGTGCTAATAGGTTTTCGTGTTACGGACATTTTTTTTTTTTACTTTCCTTTCACAGGACTGCTATATGAATGATAAAACTCTGCGCTTATGGAAATGGAAGTTTTTTAGTCACTCCACTTAAAAATCTTCATGGTCCTTTTACTGGAATAGAAGTGGACATGCGTTTTTATGTAAACCGTGAAACTCCATTCCAATGGGAATTAGGGATTTCTTGCCACTTCACCTAAAAATCTTCGGTGTCCTTTCACCGGAATAGAAGTAGACGTGCTTTTGACGTGGATTATAAAGTTCCATTCTAAGGGAAAATAGTGATTTCTTGTTACACCACCCAAAAACCTTCGTGGTATACGAGATTTTTTTTTTTCAGAGGTAACGTCACTCTCTTCCAGGAAGGAATTACCTTTCTGTTCCAGGTTTTGTTGACTCATGTTATAGAAATAAAATATTCGTGTTGCAAGGAGTATCGACCTCCATACTATAAAATTTCTTTCAACGCATTACATGAGCTACAGATATCTAGGAAGATATATATGAGCATTAAATAGATAAAATCAATTGGAAGCGACAAAAGAGCAGGATGACAAAAAATCCAAAAGAGGGGCGGCGGCGCTGAATGGGCACAAAGGCGATAGAAAGCAAGATGACAAAGTACTGGCAATTTCTAGCGAGAAATATATGAGGGAAAAGGGAAGCGTTGATGAATGGTACGAAAAATACGAATGCATGAAAGATTAATTACATGAAATAAATGTAACAAAAGAAATTATATACAACTACTAATAAGATGGCAGCAGTTTGAAGAAGTAAACGTAAATGACCGAAGACAAAAAAATAATAACTAAAATGTCTGAAATTCACTCTGAATATTCATGAGATAGAATAAAGCTAAAAAAAAAAAAAAAGAATCAGAACTTTAATCAAAAGTTTTAGTGGTCTAAATTCCATAGTAATTAGAATGGCGATTCTAAATTCATGAAAAAATCTTTTGGAATACCGAGTGTGATTTGTTTCGAAGCTTTTCCGTCTAGCCAGTAACGAATTACTGCGTAAGTTATTTAAAAAAGAAAAAAAAACTATTCCCTATACACGACTTATGCAGAAAATTTTCGTTCACTTAGAAGGGTTATCTGGTTTTCTTGACAGTACCGTGAAAAGAGTCATTCTATTCTTGGATGCAGAACGAAGCTGCAATGACACTCTATGTCATTTTGTTTGGTTGAATTCATTCCTGCTCTCTGTTTACATCTGAATACCAGGTATATCGGTTTTATTCTCTATTCTCTCATATTTACTCATTCATCACCTTTCCCTATGACTTATCTCTCTCTCTCTGCAGGCTGATTTCCCTTTGGAGTCCTCTTGGCTTTGTAGTCTGTTGACTCTGTCCAGAAGGTATTCAGCTGAAATTTTAAAGTGAGAAAGAAAAAAAAGACGAAGAATAATAAAAGCAGTTGCCCTAATAAAATCAAACAACACTGCTCTGCATTTACAAGGAAAAAACTAACAGAAAAAACATACAGCAGAGGTCTTCATTAGTATGATTTTTTTGAGGGGGGTTGGGGTAGAGATCCATTAAGCTCTTATTTTACTGCGGTTTATAGCAGTCACGCGATATGTTCATGAGTACTGCTAGTAACTAGTAACTTTTCGGTTTAATATCACATTACTCCTCCATCTCCTAGATCAGTGATTCTCAAACTGGGTGCCGTGGCGCCCTGTGGTACCATAGACTATGTCTAGGGGTACCGCAAGATTGTCATGAATTTTGTCGTGGCTAGATCATCTCAATGAACATTCGTAAAAAAAAAAAAAAAAAGTTTGCAGAAGTCTTCATATAATTATTATCAGTGTGCCTACTCTAATATTTTAACATATATGTATATATATATACACACACACACACACACACACATATATATATATATATATATATATATATATATATATATATATATATATATATATATATATGTATGTGTGTGTGTGTGTGTGTGTGTGTGTGTGTGTGTGTGTGTATGGATAATAATTCTGTTCATTAAATAAGAAGTTAATTCATGCGATATGGTGAGATGGTGAAGAAGGGGTGCCACGGTAATGATTACATTAGTTAGGGTGCCATCAATAACAAAAGATTGAGAATCACTGTCCTAAAATGCTACTATATATACTATCTCGAAATCCCCTTTACATTAAACAGTATAACACACGCGAGATAGGAAACTGTTGCCTATTATTCGAGTTGCTATAAATCTGGATAACATTTACCATGTACTGACTTACGATAGACACTATGAACAAATCTATTTGCAATGGATCATTTATTTGTCCTACAAATAGATTTTCCATATGTTTCTGTGTGGTTTTTGCCTGTCTATTCACTTAAGTAAAGTGTGTTCCAATATGTCTTTCTTACTGAGAAATCGTCCACGGTAATAAGAACAGTATGAGTGGCTGTAATTGTTGTAATTATATATGCTCGTTTGGCTGTATCACAAAGGGATCTGCAGATTACATTAAAATTTCTATGTGCTTTTTTGAAATCTCTATATACATGTGTGTGTGCGTGTGTACAGAGCCGTCCCGGGATTAGTTATAGGGGATTTCTAATTCCCAGCAAATCATATCTCTCTCTCTCTCTCTCTCTCTCTCTCTCTCTCTCTCTCTCTCTCTCTCTCTCTCTCTCTAATACTGTAATTTTACTGAAAATGCCACATCCCCCCTAAAACTTTGTTTTCAACTGAAGAGCTAATCCTCTGACAATACAATGATCTTGTGCAATACCATAATTTCAAAATTTCTCCCTTTGGTTTTTGAATAAGTCTTAATGTTGACATGAAAATACTGCTTGAATTCATCAAACATTTTTTGCTCCATTGATTAGGATTTTATACCAATAATACTTGAATTATTTCTTCCCCACAAAAATATGCCAAATTAAATTCAATTCCTTTTATTCCTTAATTTCTTGTAGTCTGTTAATTTGTTGTCCGTAAGGACCAGGCAGAATTCTCTAACATTTTGTAATTAGTTTCTTGATGGTATGTTTTTTCGTTGGACGAAAGTAGGTGAACTATATACAAATTAATAATAACATACCAAAAAAGGGATTTTTACCATTTCAGTTTGAATACCAGTCCCCTCAATTATCTAAAACAGATACCAGAAATTCAATGAAATTCAAATACTGTTAGATTGTGTTCTTAGAACATCAAATATTGTAACTATAACCTCGCTCATTGCAAGCAGCTATACTGGTCTCTGAAATGTCTCGCTGAATTTAAGCTTATGAAACCATAGTTTTTCTTTTGATTAAAATTATTATTGTGTTCATAACAATATACAAAACTTTATCAAAACAATGTTTCTAATAAAGAACTATGATTTTTTTCTCTTATATTTTGCCGTTGTATTTATTTAAACAAGAAATTGTAGTCAACTTTTTTTATAGCCGGTGAAGCTAAAACGTCTTATGCATAAAAGATGCAACGAAAGTTTTAGGTTTTCTTTGGAAAAATTAGCGTGGATCTTCACAATAAAGAAACCAATTAAGGCGAGAGGAGGCAATATTTCTGCCTTAGTATATACGACCGCGGAAAAATAACAAAGTAATTAATAGAACTTTGGTAAGAAAGATTAAGAATGGTGATTTATCCATTACGAAGAACATCTAACGGGGGACGGATATATAAAGTTAAGTATATCTTAGTTTAACCAGACCACTGAGCTGATTAACAGCTCTCCTAGGGCTGGCCCGAAGGATTAGATTTATTTTACGTGGCTAAGAACCAACCGGTTACCTAGCAACGGGACCTACAGCTGATTGTGGAATCCCAACCACATTGTGGCGAGAAATAAATTTCCCATCACCAGAAATAAATTCCTCTAATTCTTCGCTGGGCGGTCGGAAAGTCGAACGCTGGACCAACAGCGTGCTAATAAATACCTGCAACCCTCCAATGAAGAACGACGGATACGGATATATATACATATATATATATATATATATATATATATATATATATATATATATATATATATATATATATATATATATATATATATATATATATATATATGAAAGGAAAATTAATCAGATAACTCGAATAAACTGTTAGATCACGAGTGTTATCTTCGTTCATCGTCAAAAAAAAAAAAAAATGGAAACCTGCCTGTATAACTGGAAAAAAGAATTGTAAATGTGGCAACAGGTTTACTGATAGATATCAAATGTGGTAAGAGGTCTATTGACAGATACCTATTAATTCGTGAGTAGGACCGTAAGGAATGGAATATTAACTTCCTGTAAGGATGACACAAAATCAATTTTTATTATTTGGGTAATTTTGCATTCATGAACCAATAATTTACACGCCCCCTAACAAACTCATTTGCTTTTTCTCTCTCTCTCTCTCTCTCTCTCTCTCTCTCTCTCTCTCTCTCTCTCTCTCTCTCTCTCTCTCTTTTGATACTACGAACAGGCATCCAACAAAATTAAGAAGTACCAGTTGGTAAACTGCTCGTGCATGATACAGGCAGACCTGAATAACATTACGCACCCAAAATGCTCTTTGTTCTTCGGGCACTGTAACCCTATGGCGTCCCGGGGCGACGACGGAAACAAAAGCAAGGGTCAGTGCTCCAAGTGCTCCAAAGCGTCAAATCTAATATATATATATGTATATATATATATATATATATATATATATATGTATATATATATATACACTCTATGATCAAAGGGAATGGCCCAAGTGTATTCCACCGGTCGAGGCAAAGGGCGCGCCGTCTAAACATTCATTTGTTTAACGGAATATGAATATTTCGTTATGCAGATAAGTCGCAATTAAATCCGCTGGATTCAAAACAATTTCCTGTTCCCTATGACCAATATGCATTAATTAGGACCTGTGTGCATACGAATGGCAGTTCGGGCCCCATTAAAATTCAGACCTTGTGTCCTTGTAATGAATGCCATTGGACGAAACTAGTTGGAGGTTCTCAGTGGAATATACCTCGGGAGTTGTTGTTCCATGTGGCTTACAAAACACTGCATTAGCCATTATGAATGTTAAGTGATCTCCATTAAACGCAATAAAAAGAGATAAGCGGTAATCAGTTTGCTTGAATAAGTATTGATCATTGGATTAATGGACTGACTTTGTTAATAGGGCACATGGAATGATGGGGCACAGACACCACGCTAACATGGAATTATCTCAATGATAATTTGGTCTTGATAAATATAGAAAGACAAAGTATGAATTTCTTAGCGGTTTTGTTTTATTTTCTTACAATTTTTTTTAACAAGTATACACCCATTCAGTTAAAGCAATCAAGAGAGACAGGGTATAAAATTTCTTTCTCTCCGGTATTTTGTTGAAATAAAATTTGTGACTTCTAAAACTTTACAAACACACGTACATGCATGTATACATACATACATACACACATAGATATATATATATATATATGTATTTTATATGTATACACACACACATATATATATATATATATATATATATATATATATATATATATATATATAAATATACAGTATAAATATATATGTATATATGTATGTAAAAATGTGCGTGCGTGTGCAGCGATGAAAGGAAACCAAGAAACTAACTTATATCTCTAATTTGCATTGCAATATTCTTCCAATTTCTTCCATTAGTATGTAATATATTTTGAGACAGTTCGCAATTTGACAAGATTGTTCGTTAACCAAATTGCATCTATCAGGTGGAAGTTTTTCATTTTACTGCGTCTTCCTCATGACGATATCTTGAACCAATATGAATTCTGAAGAAGGGCTTTGTGTTGCAGAGAGAGAGAGAGAGAGAGAGAGAGAGAGAGAGAGAGAGAGAGAGAGAGAGAGAGATTCATTTCAACTTGAATGGTAGTTACACCAAAGCGTAGTGTCTCTTCCTCAGGACCTAACCTAAACTATTACAGAGAGAGAGAGAGAGAGAGAGAGAGAAAGGAGCGGGTGTTCATTTCAGCTAAAATTATCATTGCAACAAGCATAGTGTCTTTCCCTTTTTCGTGACCTAAGCTAGATTTATTTGAGAGAGAGAGAGAGAGAGATTCATTTCTCTAAAATGATTACTAAACATAGTGTCTTTCTCTTTTTCGGGACCTAATCTACATTATTTGAGAGAGAGAGAGAGAGAGAGAGAGAGAGAGATTCAGTTCAACCAAAATGATAATTACCCCCAAACATAGTGTCTTTCTCTTCCTCAGGAACTAACCCAGATTATATGACTTCGGTCGGTTCGGGAGCAGCCAAGTTCCAGTTACTAATTCACACTGACACGACCGGCCACCGAAGTTTTCTCTCCAGCGGAAATAATCTGGTAATCTCACTCTTACTGAGGCGGAAGTGAAACGAAAAAGTTTCGGGGATTATTTGAAGATTTATGACAAATTCCGCACTCCTTTTGCCCTCTTTCAGGCCTCCGGTTCGCGCTTGGATACCTGATGCATTCGCAGGCACGAGAAAAGATGATAGAAATAGTTTTTCTTTTCTTTTCTTTGTGTTACGAATATATTCTTTTGTAAAGGTGAAAGCAGTTATGGTAATTATTTTTATTCTTTGTGTTACTGTTATTTTCTTTTAAAGTTGAAAGCAGTTATGGAAACAGTTTTTTTTTATTTTATTTATGTTACCATTATTTTCTTTTAAAGCTGAAAGCAGTTATGGAAATAATTTTCATTTTCTTTTTGTTACTATTATATTTTTTTAAAGGTGAAAGCAGTTATGGCAATAGTTTTTATTCTTTATGTTAGTATTCTATTCTTTTGAAGGTGAAAGCAGTTATGGAAATAGTTTTTATTTTCTTTTTATTACTATTATATTTTTTTAAAGGTGAAAGCAGTTATGGTAATTGTTTTTATTCTTTATGTTGCTGTTATATACTTTTAAAGCTGAAAGCAGTTATGAAAATAGTTTTTTGTTGCTATTACATTCTTTGAAAGACGAAAGCAGTTATGAAAATAGTTTTACTTTCTTTATGTTACTATTATATTCTTTTCAAAGTGAAAGCAGTTTGTGAGACTAAATTCCAGTATGTGAATTGGTATGTAAAACAGAATTAAGTCAAGCGACGAAAATTGAAACTGTAAAATATATAGATTGTAAAATGAATAAATTTAGTTGTCAAATCCTTCCTTATATTTCTTAACTAAAAGGACGAATTTAAAGAGTAAGAAAACTGTAGTCTTTTATAACACTATATGTTATAACGTATGGAAAGACACAACCTTCTGTTGCATGACAAGTGTTTAGATAATGAGTGAAAAGTTAAAAAAATTTATGCATATCAGAAAGCATATGGAACAATAAAACTGATTTCAAGGTTGTAAGTCTCTCTCCATCTCAAGTATTCGGTGTTCACTCAGACTTCCCAAACCAGCAGATACCAAGATCTAAAGTAAACTGTTCTTTAGACCTTAGTAAACTGCGTTGGTTCCCCAAGGCACAAAGTCACTGCCAGCCAGTGATGTCCATCTTATTTCCTATTCTATTTGGGAAGAAGGAATTCTCTGCCTGTTTTCAGTATCTCCTCAATCCCCAGTCACCTGATGTCGTTTCATAAAAAAGCCTTAAAATTGTTGGAACTGTGCTTTTCCACATATTTCATCATTTACTTTAAATTTTAAATTCAAATGAAATTGAAATAATTAGCAATTTAAATGTTGTGATTTAAATACCATAATTTTATTAAGGGCTTCATAGATAGAATATCGATTGCACCATTGGCAGTTCACTCAGATATTTTTTTAGCAAATCTATACATAGAGCATTTTAAAACCGTAACAATAAACACCAGTAGCCTAATGATTTGATCTGAATGAGGCACGTGAATGACATTTTGAGTTTTCGGAATCTGATCTGAGAAAATTTTAACACACACACACACACTCCATTGTCACATTAAACAACCGTGGGATAAGGACAACAAAATTCTTTACCTTGATTCGGCAGTTATCAGAAATATCGCAAAATACAAACCTGCTTCCTCAAAACCTTGTACGCTTCCATTTCTTTACTTGCCTTGACATCTCAGCAAAGGTGGGACTGGTAAGCGGCTTAATTTTCGTACCCTAAGGATTTGTTCCCGGAGGTATAAGAATAGGCAACTTAAAACAATTCACAAGCAACTGTCTTACAACAAAATACCACGACAATGCCATTGAAAAGAAGAATCAGATTTTCTCTGATTCTCCTAATGAGGCGCCAAGAAAAAACAAGACAATACAATAAAAATCCCAAACCTGAGCAGCATCAAGAAAAATAATGATTGCTTCGGGAGAAACAATAAGGGTAACTTTTCGCTACCCTAATAATATTGGATCTTCGGTCGCTAATGTTTACTGAAACATAAAACGCCCCAAGATATTGGATTTTATAAGATACAGTACAAGAAAAATGGCAGGTCTTACGAGGGTTTCAATCAAAAAATCCTTTCCATTGAAATAATCGAAGATCAGCCGTCGAGATGATCTGCACTTTAAAGTTTTCGTGTTTTTAATCATACAGTTAACACTACCCAGATTAATAACTGGGATAAATTGCAATTTTAGTTTTCTGAAGAGAAAACCATTGCGCCGGCCGGCTTTGTCTGTCCTTCCGCACTTTTTTCTGACCGAGCTTTTTCTGTCCGCCCTCAGATCTTAAAAATTACTGAGGCTAGAGGGCTGCAAATTGGTATGTTGGTCATCCACCATCCAATCATCAAACATACCAAATTGCAACCCTCTAGCCTCAGTAGGTTTTTATTTTTATTTAAGGTTAAAGTTATCCATAATGGTGCGTCTGGCAACGGTGTATGCCAAGCCACCACCGGTCCGCGCTCAAACAGCATTAGACACGACTACCGAAAGATAGATCTATTTTCCGTGGCCTTGATTATGCGATGTACAGAAAACTCGTTTACGCCGAAAAACTTCGGCGCATTTTTTACTTTTTTTATGGACGTAAGTGTTGTTTCAGAGGACAGAGACTCAAGCAACTCTGAGCAGACGAACCCAAAACTATCACAAGGGCCATGGAATCCAGATAAGACCGACCATATCTTTTTAGAAGTTTAATAAATCCTTTATTCAGGTTTTTTAAATCACTTATTCAGTCGGCAATTAGGATATTCTTGTATGAATACTGCCCTCTCCTATAGTAACAAAAATTATTATTGTTGAAAAGAGTGGAGATAACCCTCTACATTTTAGTTATATAAAGTTCCCTAAAGCTATATATATATATATTATATATATATATATATATATATATATATATATATATATATATATATATCCATTATATATATATATATAAATAAATATATGTATATATATAAATATATATATATATATATATATATACTCTATATATATATATATATATATATATATATATATATATATATATTTGGAATATATATATATATAAGCATATTTATATATATATATATATATATATATATATATATATATATAAAATATATATACATATATATCTAAATCTATATCAATATATATGTATAATATACATGTTTGGTATATATATATATATATATATATATATATATATATATATATATATATATATATATATATATATATATATATATATATATATATATATATGCTTCTGATATTGACAATCCAAGATTCATTCGTAATATTTCAGTCGAAGAACTTTTTATTTACTTATTACAATTTACGTTGAATATCGTTTTCCAATTAAAAAAAATCAGTATTAATATAGCAAAGAAAAATCTGCATTTACTTAAAGCAACATTTACGGCTATCATAATTCTATATTATTCTAAATGAAAAATGTACAGTAGTTACATATCATGCATACTGTATATAGGCGGATACAGCTAACACATAAAAATACGTGTAATCGACTGAACTATTTTATCATTATTTGTTGTAGGATTCAAGGGAATTACTATGCAATGGGAAATATTCATAACCATTTATTATATATAAACGCTTATTTTATATAAAACAAGTAAAAAATGCGCTGAAGTTTCTTCGGGGCAATCGAGTTTTCTGTACACCGTACAATCAAGGACACCGAAAACAGAGCTATCTTTCGGTGGTCTCGTTGTAATGCTGTATGAGCCGCGGCCCATGAAACTTTAACCACGATGGTGGCCTGTCCTATATCGTTGCCAGCTGCAAGATGATGGCTAGCTTTAACCTGAAATAAAATAAAAACTACTGAGGGTAGATGGCTGCAATTTGGTATGTTTGATGACTAGAGGGTGGATGATCAACGTACCAATTTGCAGCCCTCTATCCTTAGTAGATTTTAAGATCTGAGGGCGGACAGAAAAAGTGCGGACGGACAGACAAAGCAAGCACAGTAGTTTTCTTTTACAAAAAACTAAAAACGGGAAGATGACTTTCCTTTTGCGCGTGTATAATTATATACATGTTATCGTCGCAGTGTTTATCCACTACTCTTAGACATAGATTTGTCCTATCCGAAAATTGTATGCAGAGGAAAATCTGTCAAGAATGGCGAAATGAGCAATATCATTCAGTCGAATGATAGAAAAATTATGTTATACATATATATATATATATATATATATATATATATATATATATATATATATATATATATTATATATATATATATATATATATATATATATATATATATATATATATATATAATATATATATATATATATATATATATATATATACATACATATATATATAAATAAGTATATATACATATATAACAGGTGTTTCCAGGAAATTAGGCCTCCCTCCACAGAACAAATGGAAAGCTATGAAGTTTGCTGCTATAGCCTATCTCCAAGTACACATTATTTTAAGTGTCATTTAACAATTTTCATTTTACATTTCTTGTATTTTCAGACTGAGTGACAGGTTAGATACAGGCATAGCTAACAACTCAGAGAAATCAGATGGACTGACTGAATACAGGATATAACCTGGTAACAGAGGCCAGGGATGCTGGCGCATCCTTCATTCCACATTCCTGGATAGCTAAATACATCCAAAGGGATGTAGATCTTTTGTTAAAAACTGGAACAAAAATCTATATGACTGTCATCACGAAAAGTGAGAATCTTGGAAGGCCTGAAGTCCTTTCTCAGGAGTCAAAGACATCATAGCTTCAGACAGTGGGTGAACCAAGAAAGTCTTTGCGTAAATTGCTGCTTGAACTAGAAACAAAAGGGAAAGAGAGTTTATAGTGCTGTATATCGTGAGTTGAAAAAAATCTCTGGTATCAAGCCATTTCATGTTATCAGCAAAGCCCAACATCACTCAGCAACAGAGAGAAGACCGTGCGTGGTTTTGTGGTTCATTTCTTAAAGACTGCGATGACGCTGACTTTCTTCATGTTGCCGCATCAGATGAATTCTTCATTTACACAGTCAGGAAGCCAAATCATAAAAATGACATCATTTAGGCTGCAAAGTTGGATGATATCAGCGATGACGTGCGCTATTGCCAAGTTGTGAAATTTCCTGAATGTTTTAGGAACTTTTCTCTGTTTCACAGCAAACGGTTAATGTGGATCATCAAAGAAAAAGGACAGTCATGGAATGGCTGTGCTTCCAGTGAAACTGTGCTTACTGGTGGAGTATTTCCTTTCTCAAGATCCTGAAAATGTTATCTGTTGAAGAAGTCACATTTTTGTGATAAGAGCACCATGTTTCAAGGATCTTCCAGACACAGGAGCTGCTTCAAAACAGTGGCATCGATTTCTTCTCTTCAAGTGAATTTCCAGGTAGCTCCCTGACCTTGATGTGTGTGAAAACATTGGTATGTATCTTAAGGATTGTGTTGGAAACGCACACAGTGAACTATGATGGTATACCAAGCCTCGACGACCTGCAGAGAGTGACCGAAGTGCTCAGGAAATGGAGTTTGAGTCTCAGCTTTTTGCGATTTGCTGAAATCAGCCTCTCAGAATGCAGGCCGTGGGCAGGCAGATGGAGGCCACAAAATATTAAATACTCAGAGAGGAAACCTAAATAAATACCTGTTCTGAATTACTTTTGTTTTTGTCCATATCAATTTTAGTTTTTAGCTGTAGAAGAGAATCTTATTTTCACCTGAACACCCTGTATAAATATATATATATATATATAAATATATATATACATATATATATATATATATATATATATATATGTGTATACATGCCTATATATGTATACATATACATAAATACATATATATATATATATATATATATATATATATATATATATATATATATATAAATAATGGAATTTTAATATAATAAAAAATCCTGATAATTTAATTTCTTTATCGATTTTTTTTACTTTGCTGATAAATAAAGTTGTTTTTAAATACTGCTTCGCCACTGAATTTTATATTCAATAAAGACTATTAATGTACCTAATCAATATAATATCCCAAAGGCTAACTTCCGGCGGTAGTTAAATAATCAACGTAACTGTAAAAATCTGAAAAAAAATTCTTTTGAATTTGGAATAAAGTCAGTCGTTGGTAGAATGAGAAGGGAAAGAATGTTGAGTAAAATAAACATTGAACACCGCAAAG
>NC_089799.1:17618374-17628374 GCF_040412425.1 Macrobrachium rosenbergii
CCTCTTTAATTACCTTCTTTAATTAGATTCATATGTTTCCTCATTCTCCTTCTAGCTTTCCCATTTTTTGTATGGGGTGAGTCTTTTTACTATAACCTGTAGAACCGATCCGGCTGCCTGCCTGACATCGCTTATATGTTTCTCATTAAAACCAGGAAAATGAGATGTTTGTTATATTTTTTAGAAGGTGTTGTAATGGCTTTGTTTGTGTGTGTGTTAGTCAACACATTTGGTTGATTGGATGTCATTCTTCTCTGATCCCACGCCACAGACTCTTGTAAAACGTACCACAAATGTTTCCTCACAGGAATTATAATAGCTGGATTATCTGTTGCATAACAGAAACAAGTTAAAAATGCGACGAAATTTCTCCGTCGCAATCGAATTTTCTGTACAGCCCCTACAGCGTATAATCAAGGCCACCGAAAATAAATCTATCTTTCGATGGTCTCGGTAGAATGCTGTATGAGCCGCGGCCCATGAAACTTTAATCACGGGTCGGTGGTGGCCTACCATATATCGCTGCCAGAAGCATGATTATGGCTAACTTTAACCTTAAATAAAAAAAAAAACTAATGAAGGCTAGAGGTTGCAATTTTGGAGGGTGGATGATCAAGCACCAATTTGCAGCCTCTGGCCTCAATGAACACAAGATCTGAGGGCGGACAGAAAAAAGTGCGGACAGAAAAAGTGCGGACGGACAGACAAAGTCAGCGTCGTTTTTCTTTGCAGAAAATTAAAAGAACATACAAATTTCCCTCCTCCCGAAAAATTCCTCCGTCATCAACCTCACTTGCAGATATAATAAATCATGTGTAATATTTAAAGCCTATCTATTTCAGAAACAGTAGCTTAAACATTTTGAATAATTATGCCTGAATTAATGATATACATTTCACGATAATGAAACTGCTTCACTTAGCTTTCAGTTTCGTTTTACAAGTAATATAAAAATATCATCAATATATCTTTCACAAATGGTTTACAAAAGTCAAGGACTGGGGAACGTTTTTTAAGCAAACCCTTTCAATTTTATACTTGAAATTTCCATCGTTTAGGATATTCAAAGTCCAGTTCTTCGATTATGTTAAAGGTGATGAATATTTTTATAATCTGATGCGGAGCAATTGCAAATTTGATAAAATAAAAATCTCCAATCTTATTATAAAGGGTCGATGAAACCTTTTACATAAAAGTTGGTGATATAAAGGTATTATTGCGTAACATGTGTTAATTCTATAGTACAATACATGTAAAAAAAATATTAGAATCAATACAAGCAACATTAGATACGAAATTAAAGCGGCACTTCAGCTAGAAATTTGTTATTTTTCATTAAACAAATTAGGTGAATGAACACCGGGATCTTACAATGATTTTCATTTTAGGTGAGACCTTTGAAAATATTATATAGAGAAAAATATACAACTAACGCCGTAGTATCACAACCAGAAGCTCTGTCCATTAAGTAACTGATCTTGTGTGCATGTGTGTGTCTGAGAGAGAGAGAGAGAGAGAGAGAGAGAGAGAGAGAGAGAGAGAGGTTTATTCCTACTCTGAAAAATCTTAAATAATAAAATGTTCTCGAACAATACTATGGAACAATGAGCGAAGACAAAAATAAAAAGCTAAATTATATTTTTTTTAATGAAGGCTCTCACTAATTCCCAATTAGTATAGCTGAAATTCTAAACAGTATTACAACTATATTCCATTACAAGGCTTTTTGTTAATCTAGCGAATATTTAACGAGATGAATACGAGCGACCCTTCATTGAATATTATTGGTGTGATACTTCTGTGTTTTCATCTTTAATCTTGATTAATAAAAAAAAACATTCTCTCTCTCTCTCTCTCTCTCTCTCTCTCTCTCTCTCTCTCTCTCTCTCAACCTTTCATAAATAGCAATAGCTCCTGCTCTCCATCTTTATCTTTATCCCTCTCATCCCGATGAATACCAGGAGTTCTCTCTCTCTCTCTCTCTCTCTCTCTCTCTCTCTCTGTCTCTCTCAAATTGCTTCATAAGGCAAGAGCTCGGAACTCTTTCCTTCTCTCTCCAGTCAAATTTCACTGCAATAACTAGAGCCTTTACCCTCTCTCTCTCTCTCTCTCTCTCTCTCTCTCTCTCTCTCTCTCTCTCTCTCTCTTTGAGATCTCACGCAGCAATTATCGCCATTACGGAGCCTGAAGGAATCTGATTGACAGCAAATTGTCTATTAACCGGGAGCTATTTGCCACTACTTGCCCAAAGGGACGTCTAATCATGGGCTTTTGTAATGCTCGTGTTCCACCTCCATTAACATAAAGTCTTTTACCTGAAAGACCAAAGGATTTTATTAGAATTGGCACTAACCGAGTGTGCCTACTCTTTCAGTCTGCAGTGTTATGCCTTATTCTGCAAATTCCCACATTACACTTAAAATGTCTCTTAATTTCAATCTATTACAACAAAACAATTAAGAATTCAAGGCCGTTTCTCTCACACTAAATTAATTCGGTTTAAAACATCGTTTATTTTCACATGTTAGTCACTGCTAAAATAAATCGCAATTCCCTAAAAGAACGAAGGACTAGGTACGCATTTTACTATAGAAATAATTATCCTGAAAAAAAAGCTGCATTATAATAAATTGCATAATAGTGGGTAAATGGTCATGCTTTTACTAAGTAATTTATTTTAACAACCTATTTATGTATATAAAAAAGTATAGAGTGATGAAATGCACGAGGCCTTATTAACGTCCGCAGCGAAACAGGTGAAATGCGCAATAAACTTAAACTTCCCTCTCTCCCCATATACAGTATATAAATTATATAATGCATATATATACACCTTATAATATATATATATATATATATATATATATATATATATATATATATATATATATATATACATATATACATATATATATACATATATATAATATAATATATATATATAATATATATATATATATATATATAATATATATATATATATATGTATATATATATATATATATATATATATATATATATATATATTATATATATATATATATATATATATATATAATATATATATATATATATATATATATATATATATATATATATATTTATAAAATATATATATATATATATATATATATATATATATATATATATATATATATATATCTACCCTGTATATATATATACCTTCATATATATATGTATATATATACACACACACGTGTTTGTTTGTGTGTGTGTGTGTGTGGAGAGAGAGGGAGGTTAAGTTTACCGAGCTTCGTGTATTTCATCACTCTTTACTGATTTATATATAATAGGTTGTTAAACTAGATTACTCTACAAAAGCATGGCCATTTAACCACTATTATGCATTTATTAAAATTTACTTTTCAAGATATTTATTTCTATAGTATAATGCGTACCCCGTCCTGGTTTCATTTAGGAAATTGTCTGGTATCTTTTTGTAGTGATAAATCATCGTACTATGAGGGAAGTATGATGTGATAAATCAGTTAAAAGGTAGACCTTCCTCCTTTACTCTTAGGCTTTATCAGATTACATATAATGAAAGTCTAAGTTTCATGAAAAAAACAATTAACTGCAAAGTAGCATTAAAACTTTAATTAGACTTTTTTATATTCTGTTTTTCTGTCGTGTGTATTCTGGATACAACCTAAGAGTAAAGGAGGAAGATCTCTCTTTAAACTGATGAATCATCATCTTTCCCTCATTGTACAATAATTTGGTTTCTATTTTATCAGGAAAACTTAAAATGAAGTAAATAAAGCGAAAGCGTTCAATATACGGGTTTTTCTTAAATTATTAACTACCACAGACGACATACCAAACACAAGTATATCTACTTGAATACAGGCTTTGCTTACCTTAGATGCATTTAGAAATCCGACCAGTACAGCAGTGAATTACGAAGCTTAAATTGAATATTTCAAAACCGGGATTTGTAGTGTAAGCTATTTAACTTCGAACAAATATCTTTTTCATTCATGACAGAAAATTCTTGATGCTTTTACGTTAGTCAATATCGTTAATATTTCTGTCATAAATGACTGTTTATAAGTTGGAGAGCTTTGAAAGTCTGAATTTTAAGAAAATTACGAAAGGGTATTAAATAATATGCTTGAAGTTCATTATTGTCATAGAATTTATTTTATTTAGGAGGAAATGAGTTCGTTTAAGGATATAATAGTGAAGAATAGGCTATTACAGATTATTTTAATTATAAAAATCAAAGAGATTTCATCATGACGATTAAATAGATTTCAGTGATGATACAAAATATTACTAAAATTGGTGGATTTTCTTTTAAATTTTGGTTTCACGTAATCTTGGAAAGCCGTGTATTGCTGCATTACGTGAAGTATGCAAATATTATTATTTTATGCCTTTACAGATCAGAACATGTAAATAAATTTACCAGTGCTAAAGGTTAATCGTATTAGTAAAGGTGACATAAACACACAAGCTACTAATTTCTCTTGTAATTAACCTAAAACAATACAAATGCTTTCCAGTAAAAAAAGAAAAATAAATACAAAGAGTTTATTTAACTCTCACAATAATTTTTCTATCAATTACAATTATATTCGATTAGCTAACTTATATTTTACTAAACAAGCTCTCTCTCTCTCTCTCTCTCTCTCTCTCTCTCTCTCTCTCTCTCTCTCTCTCTCTCCTAAGAATGAACAAGGCAAGGTATTTTTTATTTATTACAATAGAATTTCCTGTTAACACATAATTGCAAGCATATTCGATTATCTTTTTATCATTTTGACTATATATTTATCTCTCTCTCTCTCTCTCTCTCTCTCTCTCTCTCTCTCTCTCTCTCTCTCTCTCTCTCTCTCTCTCTCCTAAGAAAGAAAAGAGACAAAACAGGATATTCATTATCTATTTCAATAGTTTTCCTATCAACACATGATTGCAGCATATTCAATTAGTTTTTTTATTATTTGTTATATAAGTTCTCTCTCTCTCTCTCTCTCTCTCTCTCTCTCTCTCTCTCTCTCTCTCTCTCTCTCTCTCTCTCTCTCTCCAGGGAAGAAAGTACAAAAGCTGATAGGTTTAACTATCATTACAGTTCTTCATATCAGCACGTAATTACACTGATTTTCGGTTAGCTTGACTACAGAAGCTCTCTCTCTCTCTCTCTCTCTCCCCAATAAAGAAAGAACATGAACATGACGGGGTCTAACTATCACAATAATTTTTCCTATCAACACATAATCACAATGATATGCGGTTAGTTTGACTCTACAAGCTCTCTCTCTCTCTCTCTCTCTCTCTCTCTCTCTCTCTCTCTCTCTCTCTCTCTCTCTCTCTCTCTCTCCAGCTAAAAAACATAAACATGACTGGAATTAAGGTCTAACTATCACAATAATTTTTCCTGTCAATCCATAATCACAATGATATGCGATTAGTTTGACTATACAAGCTCTCTCTCTCTCTCTCTCTCTCTCTCTCTCTCTACTCTCTCTCTCTCTCTCTCTCTCTCTTTCTCTCTCTCTCTCTCTCTCTCCATGAATCTTGCTTGTAACAATTGTCAGCATTTCAGCTGATGAAATCTGATGGACAGCAAATTGCCTATTAACGGCCAGCTGTTTGTCACCAGCTATCGCCCGCGGGTGTGTCTGATCAAGCACTGTTGCAATATTCGCCTTCCGTCACATGATTTCACTCGGCCTTTCAGCCAGAAATCCGAAAGTTTAGAACTGGGTCTACACATTTTTTTTCTTATTGTCCATAATTCCCTCCTTATTTAAAGGAATGGGATGGAATTTAAATTTACACCAAAGGCCATTCAGCGCTGCTTCCTTCACATGATTTAATTCGAAAGTTTAGAAGGACCTAAATATAACACATTGTAGTTTAGAACGACCTAGAATATAATAAAAGGTAGTTTAGAACGACCTAAATATAACAAATGGTTCTACGACCTAAATAAAACAAATGGTTCTACTCATTCTTTTTTTATTTGGGTCGTTCTAAGCTATCATTTGTTATATTTAGAATGACCTAAATATAACAAATGGTAGCTCAGAACGACTAATATAACAAATGGTAGTTTAGAACGACATGAAAATAACAAATGGTTGTTTAGAACGACCTGAATATAACAAATGGTAGTTTAGAACGACCTAAATATAACAAACGGTAGTTTAGAACAACCTGTATATAACAAATGGTTTTACGGCCTAAATAAAACACATGGCTCTACTCACTCTTTTTTTTATTTGGGTCGTTCTAAGCTACTATTTGTTGTTTTAAGAACGACCTAAATATAACAAATGGTAGTTTAGAACGACCTAAATATAACGAATGGTTGTTTAGAACGACCTGAATATAACAAATGGTAGTTTAGAATTACCTGAATATAACAAATGGTTTTACTCATTCCTTTTTTTTTATTTAGGTCGTTTCTATTTGTTAATTATATTCATTGACAAATGTAACAAAGGTAGCCAGGAACGACCTACAGTAGATATAACAAATGGTAGTTTAGAACGACCTGAATATGACAAATGGTAAATTAGAATGACCTAGATATAACAATTGGTAGTTTAGAAATACCTAAATATGACAAATGGTAGCTTAGAACGACCTAAATATAAAAAATGGTTCTACTCATTCTTTTTTTTTTATTTAATCTCCATATCCACCCACCCCCCCTTGTTCAAAGGAATGGAATGGAATATAAAATTTAGGCCAAGGCCAAGCACTGGGACCTATGGGGTTATTCACCTCTGGAAGGGAAATTGAGAGTAAACAGGCATGAAAGGTGTAACAGGAGGAAAACCTCGCAGTTGCACTGTGAAACAATTGTTAGGAGAAGAGAGAAAGTAAGATAGAAGAACGAGAATGCGAGCGGAAGCACAGTGAAAGGAATGAAAGGAGTTGCAGCTAAGGGTCGAAGGGATATGCAAAGAAACTTAATTAATGCGTACAGTGCTCCACGTGAGGTGCACTGATGGCATTAACCTCCCTACGGAGACTTTTATTCAAACGGCGATTAGTTCTATTGTTACCGAAATTCAGGATCTAGCTGAAAACTTTAGGCACACTGATGGTTTTGCAAAATTTTTGAAGAAACAAAACTTGTTGCATATACAGTTCACAAATTACAAATGCATCATCAATTTCGTCGCAATGCAAAATTTCTGTTGGAAAAACTACATTCACATACAAATAACCTCTTTAGAAACCCACAGCTGTTATCTGTGAAGCGACTTTACCAATGAACTATCATTGTGAAGAAGATATTCTATTTTGATCAACAGTTTAGCACAAATGGACCCGTGTTTCATAAAAAATTTTATCTCAAAATCCTTTTCGACAATATATATTCATATATAGTGTATGTGTAATATTTCACTTTACACAAAAAGGGACTACTTTGAGCAATCAGCTGCAAAACAATTCACGAATCTGATTCAGACAGAGATCGAAGAGAACCCAGCTTCCATCTTTAAAAGGCAATCCAGTCTCTGACGGCTGATGGAATGATATCGCCCGACCATTTGCTTCCCTCCTCCTCCTCCTCCTCCTCCCCCTCCTCCTACTACTACTACTCCTCCTCCTCCTCCTCCTCTCAGCTACAATTAAATCCACAAAGCCAATTTCCCTCGGCGCTACGCCTTCTGTTTCCTGCGACCTCATGGATGAAAGCCTATTGATCCCGCTGGATATTAGTCATCGCTGGAAATTGAACGGTTTCCCGGTTTGTCGATCGTCAATGGGAGAGATACAGCATCTTAGGTGAAATGCATGGAAGTTTTTACTTTTATGATCTTTGTTTTTTCGTAATTAATTGCGAACTATCTGGCAACGAAGACTTTTCTGCCTGTTTCTTCAAAAAAAAAAAAAAAGATGGATTTAGAAATGGTTCCTTCTTAATCATGGTGCAGTATTGCTCAGAGGCTGGCCTGGGATGGACAACGACAAGACCAAGCGTGAAAGTATATTTTTTGAATGCTGATGTTCTTAAGTATAACAGAAAGAAAAAGATATGGATACACGTGGTTTATCCATGTGTAAAACTATATGAAAATATTAAACATTGTGTCAATATTATTATTATTACCTAAGCAACCTTCCATCTCTCTCTCTCTCTCTCTCTCTCTCTCTCTCTCTCTCTCTCTCTCTCTCTCTCTCTCTCTATATATATATATATATATATATATATATATATATATATATATATATATATATATACTTTTATATATATATATATATATATATATATATATATATATATATATATATACTGGAGAAAAAGAAAAATCACATAGTTACTTATCGTCCAAAGCCAGTTTTCCCTGGGAATTTGCTCCCAGCTCTATTTTCTAACCAGTATCATTCTGTGGACATAATCTTTTTTTTTTAATCACCCTTAGTACAGCTGATATTTTTCCCGCAATCAGCCTTGTTTCAATTTCCTGTAAATATGACACATTACCCAACTCGCTCTCCGTCTTAAAAGCGGATTAAATCTTAGTTATACAAAGAGAAAGAGAGAAGTAGGGTTTTATTTCCAGGTTGCGCGTTTGAAGTCGAGTTGATTTAAGAACACAAAGAGAGAATCGGATTACGTTTAAAGGAGGAAAGGCCAAAGTGAGATTACATTCCAGATTTTACGTAAAGAAGCAGAATGTTTTGAAGCAAGCACAAACTAAGACTGTTTTTGAAAGAGTTAGATGGGTGGGTAATAACTTCAAGGCAGTAATGACCAAACTGATGAGCAGTTTTTAAAAGTTGGCTCCGGTCTTGCGCAATACTTCACGAACGAATAATCTTGACAAATGTGCAACAGTATGAAACAACTTATGAATAATTATTACTTGGAAGAGATACTTAAATTCGAAAAAT
Source organism: Macrobrachium rosenbergii (assembly GCF_040412425.1). Lineage (NCBI taxonomy): Eukaryota > Metazoa > Arthropoda > Malacostraca > Decapoda > Palaemonidae > Macrobrachium > Macrobrachium rosenbergii. The sequence goes on from NC_089799.1 coordinate 17,627,255, forward strand.
CAGGAAGAGTTTATAATAATCTCTTCCAGGTTTCATTTTTGCTAGACGAAACCGTTGACATTTCAGATTAAACAATTAGGACATTTCATTTTTTTTTTCGCAAAGATATGTTGATATTGTTAACGCAGGAGTAGCATTTTCATTTCTAGATCCAATATAATAATATATCAGGCGCTCAGCATTAGAAGGGCCTCTCGCCCAAACTTTTGAAAATGGCGTTTTTCGCCTGATTAGCTTTAAAATAATCCCAGCTTTTTTCACAAAAAAGAGGGGTGGGTTTGAACTATTATTTTTTTTATGCATACTATTCTATTCCTAATAGCAAATACTTCATCTCATACAAAATTCAGCTTTGTATCTTAAAAAAATAAAGAAATTAGAGCAGGTTGAATTTCCAAACTTTGATAGCTTATAACTCAATTTTTTTTTTTTTTTGGCAAGAGGTCCTTCTAATGCTGAACGCCTCATACCTTGTTTTAGGAAGCATATAGTTACATACCACAAGTATGCAAAATTAATGCTGCCCTCCGCAATTCTCATAAATATGAAAAGCATTGGGGATGAGCAGCTTCCGAGTTTTCAGGGGAAAAATACGAAATGAATTTGTACTGTGTACTCGCAAACATTTTCGTCATGAAACAGCTCTTGTATTTATTTGTTTATCGTGTTCCATTATAGGCTAATGTGAGATGAAGGATTTTTCTAGTCCAACAGAAAGGCATGGAAATCCCACAAAATTATCGCATCTAGTTATCAAGTAATTATTTTAGAGCAATGCTAAGGATTCATAGGATGTGATATCCTGAAGCGGTAATGTTTTAAAGGTTCAAAAAATGAAGCAATATTAAAATGAGATCATTCAGAGTTGCTTTCTAGATTTCTTAAAACTTACAAATAAGGACAAAAAAGAAAAACATTTAACAAAAACACAAATAACCAAATTATGATACAGTATGATAATATACACATTTTAATAGAGCACAGATCACTAACATGGATGTTTTCCTCTCTCTCTCTCTCTCTCTCTCTCTCTCTCTCTCTCTCTCTCTCTCTCTCTCTCTCTCTCTCTCTCTCTCCACACAACATCTGACTAACGATCAGCTGATTAAGCTCCAGCTAA
>NC_089799.1:17635874-17670874 GCF_040412425.1 Macrobrachium rosenbergii
TCGTTTTTGCTACTTCTCACATAAATCTTTAATAACAAATAGTTTTTACATAAACTTCTTCCCCTTTTAATCCTGTAATTTATATTAGTTTCTCAGTCAATAATTTACCAAGCACATTTCTCAGTTTACTAAGCAATGTTATGCACATTATGATTCTATGAGTTCCATCTACCATCATAATCCTTATATGAATGACCCACTTTAATTATTTAAATATTAATTTTAATTCTCAATACTCAATCTCAAATAGTTTAAAAATCAATTACTGCCTGATCACAGCTCCCAAGTTTTATTTGGTCTTCATTCTCCAGTTATCAGTGGCAAAATGAATATTGCAAAGCCCGAAAGTAAAGAAAAATTAACAGAAAACATTAAATATATTCAACTGATCAAAAAACAATGGAAAAAAAGGATGGTACTTTTAGCAGTTCGCTTTTGTAGATTATACTCTGTTCAAAGAATTACACAGAAGAGCTAATGTTTACGGTAACTCGAGAATAAAAATGCTAGATATCGTAAAGAAATTAATTCTCTCTCTCTCTCTCTCTCTCTCTCTTTTTTTTCTCTCTCTCTCTCTCTCTCTCTCTCTCTCTGGCGCATGTCCTTTGTCCATTGCTACTTTGGTAATTGTTTTCTCGAATGTGTCATCCTGCAGCTTACATACGGAGATAGGATGTAATAGAAAGTGTTTCAGGATATTATCAGGAAAGCAATCGAATCCTCACTTACTGTGGACAACAGTAATAATGATTTTACTATGATTTTGACATTTTACTTGACTGATATCTGGAATACTGTCATAACTGTAAATTTTTTTAATTCTCCCATCGAGACGAATGCTGTTATAATCATGTTTTTAATTTCCACTACTGTTACAGCTTGTATTATTATTCCAACAATACTAATTGTAGTATTTTCTACATTACTATATCATTTACATGTTATTTCAGCCAGTTAATGTTAAAACAGGCATTGTTGATATTTGCAACCATACTGATAGCACTCGCGAAAAATAGATCAGGCAATGCGTTCATTGTTTGACAAATCCACAAAAAGCTAAAGAGGAAGACGTCAACTGTCCTGCATTTCATATCCTGCCAATATCCCACGAAATGGGATCATACCTTTCCCTGGTGTTGAAAGAACCCCAATAATCCCTTCTGACTGGAACCACAAGACCGGCTCTCAATGTTTTGCGATTCGTCTTTAGTTTGATTCTTGATATCATCTTCCTTTTTCCTCTCATCATTTTTCTTGCGAATATTAGACGTTCATTGAAGGGCGCTCAATTGTCATTCAGTAATAAATAAATATTAAGGACTCTCATATTATTTTTTATCTGTTTTATTTGCTTTATAAACAGAAAGAAGTATATAATACTCTCGACATATTTTTTTAATAATCATTCTTTCATTTATAGGCTGTTCGTTTCCGGGGCGATTTCTGGTTTCATTTTTTCAAGTGGATTTTAAGAAATGAAAGATATGGTACATTAAATCTATTTTGTCTCTCATAAATAGTGAGTTCATATTATATAGCTCACATTTCTCCTGTTTTGGATATCAATTGATAGAATATTCGGTGACAGTAATTCAGCGTACTTCATTATATTTTATCATCAATAGATGTAAAAAGTATACTAGATGATCCGAATATTTTTATTTTGTTTGTAGCAGTTTTAATTTTTTTTTATTTTGTCTCTGTAACGGAAGTAATTACTCATTTTATATTTCCCTTTTTCATTACAGATTCTTTCTTGTGGGGATTGCTCTTTTCAGCGTGCGGATTTTGAAACAATTAAAAGACAACAAGATAATCACCCCATCTATATTTAACGAGAACATCATTAACCTTTATTAACATCAGTCTGAGCACCTACGCCTCTTGATAAATGCATCTTTCTTGCATTTTACATTCTGCAATTAAAATGGTTCAGTCAGTACCTGTTGTCTGTCTCATGGAAAATGTAGAATCCCTCAATATTCAATTCGACTTTTATATTCAGTCAGCAAGATATCATAATAGCATTTATAATGTATTAACAAGATATCAATGTCAAGCAAAGCATACGTTATTCCGTGACAATACACCGAGCAATTAATTGAAAATTTATGAATCCTTCAGTTAAAATATATAATTCAGTTGCATTGAGAAATAATACAGTTCGGTTGTATCAAGAAAGCTTTTACCTTCGATTTAATGATGCAGTGTCTAACATCTATATTCTTTTTATTTCTTAAAATCCATTTGACTTGGTAAGATTCATCACATAAACCCTTCAACAATATCTGTTACATTCTAGCTATGAGTTTTCTGCCGACTTTCTCCCATAAGGTTCGTTTGGTGGTGGTTGTTGTTATTTAGAAAAGAGAAAGGAGAAAGTTGTTTTAGGGATTATCTGAATTGTTTATCTGTATACCTCTGTAAATAAATCCATAAGATACTTAATATTTATTTCTTCATTTTGTTCTTTACTAAGAAAATGTAAAAATTTGCTTTTCCTTGAGCACACTATATATATGTATATATATATATATATATATATATATATATATATATATATATATATATATATATATATATATATATATATATATATATATATATACATATATATATATATATATATATATATATATATATATACATATATATATATATATAATATATACATATATATGAATATATTCAAATATATGTGTATGTATATATATATATATATATATATATATATATATATATATATATATATATATATATACATATATACAATATATATATATATATATATATATATATATATATATATATATATATATATATATATATATATATATATATATATATATATATATATATATATATATATATATCGTTATCATGTTAAAATAAAATTAAGAAATTGGGGAGGACAATTTAAAAAAAATGCAAATTCTCACAATTAATTGGAAGGTATAGTAATGTTTTCTTAATGCTAATGTAGCTACAGTTCATTTATACGGAGTATAACGTTAATGGAGGGTATTAAATAGTATATGAAATGTGCAAGTATAATGCTACAGCATAAGGGATGCTATATATTGTATTGTCATGGAGTTCATATGATATTCTATGGTCATATGATATCACAAATGCAAATCCTGTACCAAGCGGATGAAATATGAGTCTCTCTCATAAATTAATGTTCACGGATTGATTCTAAATACACAATAGATGTAAATGCTGACCGTGGTGTTTGTGTGTGTGTATATGTATATGTATATATATGTACTCGTATATATATATACATATATGTATACATGCATAAATGTATAAATATATATATATATATTATTACTATATATATACATATATATGGATGTATACATATAAATGTATAAATATATATACATATATACATATATATATATATATATATATATATATATATATATATATATACATATATGTATACATGTATAAATGTATAAATATATATACATATATACATACATACATATATATACATATATATGTGTAAATATATGTATATATACATACATATAGATATGTATATTTGTGTGCGTATATATGCATGAATTTGTGTATGTATGTGTGTAGGTAAGTGTATGTGTCTATTCACTTCTGATATAATACCATTGTGCAGTGAGTTATCAAAAGGCAGGTGAATATGGTTTGCCATCCAATAGTCTGTGTTGATATTTGCAGGGAAATGCAAAAACATAATCCTTGACATTTTTGATGTGGGTGAATTTGCTGCCGAGAAGAAAAGTAAGACAATTTAATTTTGCTTAAGCACAGGGCTGATAGCTAGGAACTTAGTAAGCCAAAGGTGAAAGAAAGGGTGTGCAGGAATTAGAAAGACAAAGAGGGATTGTGTCTGAGGTAGCTGTAAAGTGCAAGAACTAGCTGCTTTGCAGCTTGTCCAACCTCTTTAACTATTATTCGTTAGCGCAACTGTGGGGTTTTCTCCTTTAGATCCTTGTACTTCATCTCCGTTATTGTCTACTTCATCCCCCTTTATTATCAAGATCTCTTTATATTGTTGTCCAACCACTCGAACTCCCTCTTTTCACTGTCTTAATATGAGCAGGACTCTTCATCAGGAACCAAACCTGTTTATGCTTCAAGTATTACGGCAACAAGCTTTCATTGTGTTACAGTTAATGAAAGATTTAGAAATTTATGAAGACTATTTATATTATGTTAATGATGGTTTATCTCTGATGACATAATAATTAACTGATATACTGTATTTCTTTGCCTTTCAATTTGTTTAATTCATCAGCCCGAATGAACGTTAGCCAAATACATATTTAAAGGTCATAGTTACAATTTTTCTAGTCAAGTGTTAATGCTGAAACATGTACAACCGGGAGTAATTTGACATTGCTTTTGCGATGGTAATCATTTGCATTGAGCGTTATGGTTATATTTCATAAAAATGAATGTCAAATTATGTACATATATCTAAACATAAAGCTATACATCATAGGAGAAAAAAATATGTCGCAGGTGAATGCATGACATTTCAATTTCATTTCACATGAAATTTACATTTAAATTTTTAATGTACAACGAAAAATGAAAACCATCAGAGTTTTATCATAATTTGGTTAGCAAAACTAAAAATTATTTTTTGGTATAAGTTAATCCTTAGGTTTATTGAGCTTAAAAAATTTGTTCATTAAATAGAAAAATACAAGAAAATATACAAGCAGTAATAAGAGAGTTTTCGCCAACTACTGCTGAATAACATGCTATATCAAAATATTTGAGAACTGAATTTTCATGGTGTAGTTATTATGTAATATGTGGTCTTAAGGTAAATTGCACGTTAGTAATCTCTAAATCAACCTAAACGGGGAAATATTTAAACTTTTAAATTTATTACTTCTCTGTAATATGTTAATCAAAGGATCTCTCTCTCTCTCTCTCTCTCTCTCTCTCTCTCTCTCTATGGAGAATCTTCAATAGGCTTATGTTATATTTACACAGGAGGAAAAATAATTTTTCACTCAAAAATTAATTACGCTACTTTAAGTACACAGTCAAAATTTTCGTTCTTTTTTTTTGTTTGTCTCATATACTAATTAATATACTGTACATTCGGTTATGAAATTAGGAGATTTAGGTAAAATTATTGACGTAGTTTAGAAGTAACAAATATTGATAAGGATAAATTATCCATTGTACGGTGCATAAAAATATGACTGGTGGAAAATATTCCGTTAAGGGAAACCCCATATAAAAAGAAAATAAATCGTGCTGACTGACCTAGCCAGGACATGATAGATATCAAAAGTCAGAAACTGACTGAAGCTAACTCTATTTATTAACGAATTTTCATGATGATGATAAACAAATGTATGGACTGAATACATAAAACAAGAAAGATTTTAAACTAAAAAAATTATGGGTGATTTGTTCCTGGCTAACTTTCACGTATCCTGATTTTGGGGAACCCATAAGAAACAGCTCTCGTAACAAAGACGAGGAACTGACGTCCAACAAAATTCAATAAGAAGAATGACGAGCTTCCGAAGGTCATGACCATAACGGAAAGGACTGACATAGGACGGACAAATTTCTCACAGCCATGAAAGAGTCAAGGCATGAAATGTATCGACTATAAGAAAATAAATGTCTTTCCATTGCTAACGATTTTGTATTGAGAGTAAATCTCCAAGGTTGTCTTTATTTCATGTTTTCTCTAATGTTAAAAGATAAGGAAATCTCAGAACCATCAACTCTTAAGGTTTTCACCATATGTGAATGGTATCTCATAACACATTCAACTCATCCTACACATAATCGGAAAGGGAACTGTATAATAAAGGACCTCTAGTTCATTTCTTACTCAGCTCTTCATACGTACAGTATTCCATTTCCATCTCTAATTTTTGTCCCATCGTCGAAACTATGAAAGATCTTATATGATTTTCATTTCCTGTTCTCGTTGGGTAGATGGGGGATGTGGCAAACAACGCATAATCCTTTCCAGTGTCTCATAATGAATGTATTCCAACTTATGGGCATCAGCGTATATTGTGGGGAACCTTTTTCGGCTATTTCAGAGTGTTTTCTCTGAACCTTAAAAGTGCATGTGCTTTATGAATAACAATAACAAGGTCTTCTTCTTCGCAGATTTATAATTTTTTTTTTATTTTCGTCCTTTTATATCATCTCGAAACTAGTTACAGCCTTCTTCACAGTCAGCAAAAGTTTGATCTAAGTCTCCCCTTCACTCTACAAATTTTCCTGTTTTTCAATTTTTGCATCTTCAATTTTAGTACCTTCTACTTGCAACTCCCTTCCCATCTCCCCAACTCTCCCCATAATCCTGCTTTCCCTTCACAGTCTACTAAATTTTGATCTAATTCTCCCCTTTCACTTTGCCAAAATTTTCCTCCTTTTTCTACTTATTTATGCATCTTCAGTTTCTGTCCCTTCTACTTGCAACCCCACCAACCTCCTAACTCTCCCCACAACCCTGCTCCCTTCTTCACAGTCTGCAAATGTTTTATCTAATTCTCCCTTTCACTTTGCCAAAATTTTCCTTCTTTTTCTACTTTTTGTACATCTCCAATTTTGCACCCTTCTACGGTAACAATGCCCCAACTCCCAACTCTCCCCCACAACCCTGCTCCCCCTTCTTCACAGTCTGCAAATGTTTTATCTAACTCTCCCCTTTCACTTTGCCAAAATTTTCCTTCTTTTCTACTTTTTTGCACATCTTCAATTTTGTACCTCTACTTGCACCCCAGCCCCCAGCCCCCACCCTTCTCCCAACTCTCCCACAACCCCTGCCCCTTTCTTCACAGTCTACAAATGTTTGATCTAATTCTCCCCCTTCACTTTGCCAAAATTTTCCTTCTTTTTCTACTTTTTGCATCTCCAATTTGGTACCCCCTCTACTTGCAACCCCCAACTCCCAACTCTCCCACAACCCTGCTCCCTTCACAGTCTGCAAATGTTTCATCTAACTCTCCCCTTTCACTTTGTCAAAATTTTCCTTCTTTTCTACATTTTGCATCTTCAATTTTTGCCCCCTTCTACATGCAAACCGCCCCCCCTTCTCCCAACTCTCCCCACAACCCTGCTCCCGCTTCCTGATGTTCTTATCACCTCAGTTCAATATCTCGTGGAATTCCATCTAAAACGTCTCTAAGAAATCTGTCGTCCAATCCGCCGAGAGTCTCGGCCTTCTGAGAGCTCCTTATCCAAGATATTAACCGGACTCGCCGGATGTAATAAGTCCAGAGGACCTTCCACCTCCGATCATCTCATATCTCTCGGCCAAATGCGACTGAATACTGAACTTCGGTGACAGGTATGGGCGAATCTTATTTTTTTTTTCTTTTACTTCGCTGTTTAATTAAGCATTTTAAATACTCATTAAATTTTAAATTTAAATATTTAAATCTAAATATTTAAAACTTATAATTAATCCTAACAAACTTTCCCGTATCCTGATTTTGGAAGTGACTGAAAATGAGAAATATTTAAATTTTATGATTAATCAATCCTTTTTCATTATACGTTGCTGAGAACGAAGGGAAACTAGATAAAAAAAAGCTTTTGTATGGTTATATGATACCTTGCTGTTTATTATCTTTACTTCCAGGAAAGGAAACTATTGCAACGCATTAAGGAGCATTTCTGATTATTAATTAGAATTGTTATAAAAACACAGAACTTATTAAAAAGGAAATAAAGAAAATAGTTTTACTTAAATAATTCATTTGTTATATGCATGATAATTTTGGAACTTGCTTTTTAACCTTTGACATTAGTGCTATATATTTTCCAACAGGTATCTTTTAATGGTAACTATTCAGGAATGAAGATCTTTACAAAATCTTTCGCTAATGAGAAAAAAAAAAAACTTTTGTGGAGTGTTACTGGATGCAATGTAGGGAGATTTTATTAAGGCGAATGGAAACGTGACTCATGTGAAGAGTTTACGAACAGTCAGAAAGACAAGCATTGCAATAAAATTGAAGCTGCGAGAAATATCAAATGAATATGACAAGATCAACGAAATATTTACTGAGATTTTCCAGCTTGGGAAATAAAATTAATATCTTAACGTGATACAGTAATGCCGTTATGTTTTAAGATAAAGTAACTTTATTTTTCTTTCATCAAAATAAAACTAAACCACGAGGTAAGAAAAGGCTAAAATTCACCAAATAGAATTTCATGGATATCTCTGCAAGTGTGTAGATACAAACTTGGGAATCATTAATAATAAGTAAGTCTGGAACAACAGATCTGAACAACAGTTTGAACAGTAATTCATCACATTCTCATGCTGAACCATTTAAGGTAACACACGAAAATAAACAATACCCACACGCACGCACGCATAGCATAATACCATTTTGGGGTACCCTTGAAAATATGCAAACAATTATTCATGACATTAAAGGGAGCAGCTCTCTAACCTGTATCTGAATCCGCCAGCACTTCATGCAATTCCAATAGTGTTTGTCCAGTCGAAGCATTCTCTATGTATTTCCCCAACCTGACAGCTGACCATAACTCATTTTCTTATAAGAGAAAAATTTGTTCCACCCTACGTGGCATAGCTGATGCTTCATCCTACTTTCTGAGGTTTTAACTGCGTAGATGAGTTCACTGGATTTCTTCAAGACCGTCCAAAACCTTGAGAAAGGAGCTCTGTTTAATTATAGAATTATTATGTTCAAAGAAAATATGTTCATCCGCAAGGAAGAATGTATTGCTAGGTCAACAAAGGTAAATGTACCTGTTGTTCCCTGAAACCAAAGCTATGTCATCTTCCGTTCGCTCGAGGTTAGTCATTAATCTTCTTAGAGTTTTTCTTTGATTTAAATATTGAATAGATATGGCCATTAATTTGAATTTCCCCTTCAGTCGCCGCAATGATATTAAAAATGGTTTATTATGCTTTCTTTTGAGAACGAATGACCAGAAAATGTAAGCAGTTAAAACTAATATTCTAACGCTTTTTGAATTATTTTCTGTTACAGTAATAAACACGAAGTGAGGAACTTCGGGCAAAATAGGTAAATTCATACTCCAGCAACTAAATTCCTTGTCTTCGCATTGCAGTCAAATTACTAAAAGGCGTTTTCATCAGACCCTGGCCTTTCACAGTTACCCCGAGCGAACACCCCGTATGGGGGTAGTGCCGTCAGTGCACCTCATGCGGTGCACTGTAGGCATTACTTAAGGTTCTTTGCAGCGTGCCTTCGGTCCCAAGCTGCAACCCCTTTCGTTCCTTTTACTGTACCTCCTTTCATATTCTCTTTCTTCCATCTTGCATTCCACCCTCTCCTAACAACTGATTCATATGCAACTACGAGGTTTTCCTCCTGTTACACCTTTCAACCCTTTTACTGTCAATTTCCGTTTCAGCGCTGAATCACCTCACAGGTCCCAGTGCTTGGTCTTTGGCCTAAATTCTATATTCAATTCAATTCAAAACCCCGAGCATGCCTCCAAGATTCCTGAAATTCACTGTGAAATTCTGAAACATTACCAGGTATACTAAGTTTTGGCACTTCCCATCGCCCGTCCCCCCAACCCCCACCCCTCATCCACCCACCTCTCCCTCTCTCATGGTATCCGAGACGAAATAAGATGAATAGTTTAACAACAATATTTATGTTTTCAGAAGAAATTCTTAGAGAGAGAGTAGGGAGAGAGAGACATATGAGGACTAGTTCAACAACAATAATTTTTCAGAAGAAATTCTCAGAGAGAGAGAGAGAGAGAGAGAGAGAGAGAGAGAGAGAGAGAGAGAGAGAGAGAGAGAGAGAGAGAGAGAGAGAGAGAGAGAGAGAGAGAGAGAGAAGACTTGTTCAACATGATAATTAGATTTCAGAGCAAATTCTCATATTATGATGATAGAGATTCTGAGAGAGAGAGAGAGAGAGAGAGAGAGAGAGAGAGAGAGAGAGAGAGAGAGATTCACGAAATGAAGAGACTAGTTTTACAGGCATAACTATAACTTTCAGAAGATATTCTCAGAGAGAGAGAGAGAGAGAGAGAGAGAGAGAGAGAGAGATTCACGAAATGAAGAGACTAGGCTTCTCACAGAGAACTAAAATTTTCAGAAGAAATCCTCAGAGAGAGAGAGAGAGAGAGAGAGAGACGAAATAAGATGAAGAGTTTAACATCAATATTTATATTTTCAGAAGAAATTCTCACAGGAAGAGAGACAGACAGACAGACATAAGAGGACTAGTTTAACAACAATAAGCTAAATTTTTCAGAATAAATTCTCACAGAGAGAGAGAGAGAGAGAGATAGAGAGTAGAGAGAGAGAGAGAGAGAGAGAGAGAGAGAGAGAGAGAGAGTCACGAATTGAGTAAGACTAGTTCAAACAATAATTATTTTTTCAGAGGAATTTCAGATTATGAGAAAGAGAGAGAGAGAGAGAGAGAGAGAGAGAGAGAGAGAGAGAGAGAGAGAGAGAGGACTCACTCACAGACCTTTACAGTCTGTTCAAGGCCCCAGGTCCCTCAGTGTGAGGCACCCTTTGATGTCTACCAGAGACTACACCATCTTCCGGCATATTTTGCATCTTCTGTCTTGGATGGTCTGGGATGCATCTTATTTGTCGAGCTTATTCTTAAACACATCTACGCTCACTCCTGATATGTTTCTCAGATGAGCTTTGGTAGCGCATTGGAATAGACGCTGCATTATCGATGCTGGTGCGTGTGTTATCCTGTGTGCTTTCTAGTTTTCCTGGTATAGTTTTGGGTAATTATTAATCTACCTCTGCTCGCTCTTTCTGATATTTTTAGCTCAACGATGTTTTCAGTAATTCCTTCTGTCTGTTTCCATGCCTGGATAATCAGGAGAGAGAGAGAGAGAGAGAGAGAGAGAGAGAGAGAGAGAGAGAGAGAGAGAGAGGGAGAGAGAGAGAGAGAGAAATTGCATCCACGCTTTCCCTCGACATTTGGTTCTAATAGAGTGTAACTGATGTCAATAATTCTGGCTTTTTAGCATCTGCGACTTCCTGGACTGGTTGCACAATTCGGCTTGCTTCGTGATCAATTAAGTGACATTTTAGACTGAGGCCCAGTTGTCAGTTTGCAGAATTTCATTTAACCTTTAGTGAATTCATTGTTCTTTCATTATTTGCTGGAGTTCTTACATATATTTGTCCACTGTGTATAGCATTAAATTGGATCTAAAGTTTGTATTTGTTTGCTATACTAATAATGTCGATGAAATTATATATTATTTCCCATTTTCCTATTTCCTGATTGGTATATATAGAGCAATTGGATTCAATTTAAGAAAGTACGAAAATTATGGTGCATTATTTCCTGTTGGAATTAGAGGTAAAGAAAATGCTGTAATAATTATTGAATGAAAGTAATGTATTTAACTATATGAGGAAGAGGCTAACCGTTTCACCATACAAGAAAGTTTGGATGCATTTACTGAACACCACTGACCCGTAAATATCTGATAGTAGCATCTTGCAGCTTGTATTTGTTTTCCTTTCACCCCACTTTCCGGTTTATGATTGTCTAATCTACGTTTTCTCCTTCCGGGTCACTGAACTGTAATATCATAAATGTTATTTTCAATTTTTCATTTCCTTAGATTGCTGATTGTTACCCTCCGTCTTTCGCACTCAAGTCAATGTAACCGTGAAAGATTCTGTGTTTATGTTTGCATGCATTAACTCTAAAGTGATTATTCGTTGGAATCTTAAGTGATTCTTGGAATTTGTGATAAACTGCGTTCATTGTGCGAATGAATATGTGTATTCCATCCACAAGCTTTGTTCCCAACAACTTCCAGATAATTCTGAATTATTTTGTAAGGCGAAACTGAGGAGCAAGCGCACTTGGATTGTCACGTATAAACATCACATCCATCTCCCAGCAGTTCTTCATCAGGGCACTCATCCATTCGTGTGATTTCCCACTTTTGCCTCGTATCATATCTCATTTCCTTTTTGTCCAGCTCATCATCTGATACCCTTGAGATACACAGTGAACTTCTCTGTTGCAAGGAATCACTTCCCCCTCTCCTTTTTACAGACAGATAATAAAACATTTTTCCAAATGATTCGTATCCACAAAGTTGTCAATATGTGGTTTTATTGCCAAAGTTGAATATCCTGTATTGTTTACTAACATTATTATTATTATTATTATTATTATTATTATTATTATTATTATTATTATTATTATTATTATTATTATTATTATTATATTCAGAAGACGAAATCTATTCATATGGAATAAACCCACGGGGGCCACACTTGAAATTTAAGCTTCCAAAGAACATGGTGTTCATTAGAAAGGAGTAAGACGAGGTAAAGGGAAACATGGAAAGAAGAGATCCACTTATTAAAAAAGAAAAAAAAAAAACATTAACAAATCAACAAATAATAAAAATGTATTAAAATGTAAGGAGAAGAGTATTAGGGTTAGGAATTTCTTTACCTTTATAAGAAAACAATTCAACTAATGCACTGAGGTATGAACGTAGAATCAAGTTTTTTGCCTCAAATTCCCCTCTTCCTGTTTATTACTGTATTGGAAACTAATGCAAAGAGCATTAGAATATTAGTTTTAAGTGTTTAAATTTTCCGGTCATTTGTTCTCGAGGGAAGTCATAATAAACAAATTTTATTACTATTGTGGCGACTGAAGAGAAAGACAAATTAATGGCCATATCTGTTCTATACATTTGAATGAAAGAAAATTTCTTAAAAAGGGTAACTGGCAAACCTGAATGAAATGAGGATGATATAATTTGGATTCATGGGAAAAAGAGGTTCACCTTTGTTAATGCATTTATTTGTTTATCTATTCATTCATTTATTTATTTATCGCCTTTTTCTATAACCTGTCTTTCTCTGCAGGCTGATTTCCCTTTGGAGTCCCCTAAGGTTTATAGGCTGTTGACTCTTTCCATAGTGGTTTTCAGCTAAGGATTAAAAGAAAAAGAAAAAGAAAGATACACTCTTCCTTAAACCGAATATTTTCGACCACAATACACCCTTCTAAATCATAATGATTACTAGTTATATCTGATATCTCAAGCAGCGAGAATTGAAGGCAATATGTGATAAAAAATCAAAATTAAGTTTTCGTCAAGTCTTTGTCTATATACAAAGTAAATATTTTTTTCAGTAAAGCAGAGTGCAGAACATACCTAGGTGACTTTTTTTATGATGATTATACTGTACATAAAAGAAAGGATGCATAGAGAGGTTTTTACCTATGGCCGATTTCACGTACATATTTGAAAATATTCAAACTCATCTCCATTGAGCTTTATTGTTAATTTAAATTAATACACGAATATTTGTAGATAAAGAAAATTACGATTGTTTAGAATTATTGTATTATTATGATTGTCTATTATTTCTATATTTTTTCGTCTCTCAGCTTGGTGATGGGAACAGAGAATTCCTGCAAGTTTCTAATTTGAATAAAGACGATATTAGTGATTGTAACAATAGTGTTCTTGCTCTGAACAGAATTAAATATCCAAAGGGTGAGAAATATATTTTAAAGAACCTCATGGAATAAAAAAAATAAAAAAAACAGAGTCCATTGAGGGTCATTTTAGTCACGTTCCAAGATGCATCCATTACCCTTACTTATACATACTTTTTATTTAAAATGACTAAACTATAAAACAAAAGATTCGTTCTTCCATTCATCCCAGGCCATCCGAGATTGGAAGATGCAAAATATACCGGAAGATGCATTAGCAATTCTCTGGTGGACATCAAAGGTGCCTCACACTGAGGACCCAAAATCAACCTGAACGAACTGTAAGGTCTGTAAGGTCTGTATGTGTTGGATGTACCATACATCACCTTCGGCTGCAGGCTACTGGCTACATATAATTTTTGTCTCCCCTCTTATCATAACCTACTAATAACAGCGAACGTATGAGAAAAATTTAGGCGTCTGAGGCTTCCGCCGTTAGAATACCATTAGGTATCGTTGTCAAATACTGATTTAATTAAAGCATTCCCCTATTTGTGAGACAGTTCTGTTCAGCTCATGCAGCAAGACGTTAAGACGTTCTGTTGCTTTGTCCAGTGATCGATGAAGCAAATAGTGCTATATATATATATATATATATATATATATATATATATATATATATATATATATATATATATATATATATATATATATATATATATATATATATATATATATATATATATATATACTGTATATAAAATTATATATGAAAAAATCATACATTTTAATATATATATGAAAAAATCATACATTTATATATATATATATATATATATATTATTATATATATATATATATATATATATATATATATATATATATATATATATATATATATATATATATATATTGTCATATAATAGAATATATATGAAATATCAGCAATAATAAATAATGAAAGCGAGTTTCGGAATTTTGTTCCTCCGCCATCGGTCAATCTATAACCGAATATTGTTACATTAAAATAAATGAAGTAATAAAGTAAAATAAAATTTATCATCATGTCAGCAGCAAAATCTTACCCATAATTTGCTGCGTTTTAAACTATAAAACTGTCATCTGCATCATACTCGCCTGTACCGTTTCCTGAAAAAAAAAGTGGGACGTCCTATATTAAAACTAACCATAGATTTTCTTGAAATAATTTCATTATGTTTCCCATACCCAACTCAGGCAGGATGTACAAATCTAACCTAACCTAACCTGGGGGCATGGCAAAAAAGCCGAGGCTGGTGCAATACTAGCATACATCTCAGGAATTTGCGTACCGTAACTGTCAACGCCAATTTTTAGGAAGAGAGCTACCAGCCAAACGACGTAGTTTGGATTGTTGTGTCACCAAAACGGACTCGAACTGCGCAGCTTAAGATTTCGGTGTCATGGATAGACTGCAACCATCTTTTGGACCTCATTGATAAATGTAGCTCTTCGAAGATAAGTCTTGTTGAATTTGTACAAAGTAATTGAATTGAATATAGAATTTAGGCCAGAGGCCAAGCACTGGGACCTATGAGGTGATTCAGCGCTGAAACGGAAATTGACAGTAAAAGGTTTGAAAGGTGTAACAGGAGGAAAACCTTGCAGTTGCAGTATGAATCGATTGTTAGGAGAGAGTGGAAAGTAAGATGGAAGGAAGAGAATATGAAAGGAGGCACAGCAAAAGGAACGAAAGGGGCTGCAGCTAGGGCCGAAGCGACGCTGCAAAGAACCTCAAGTAAAGCCCACAGTGCACCGCATGAGATGCACTGACGGCACTACCTTCCTACGGGCGTGCAAAGTAATAAACTCCAAAAATTAAGTTTTGCTGACGATAATAGTGTTCCATAGGATAAAGTTATTTTTAATCACTCGAGCAGAATTGCCTCCGATAAGAAGAAAAAGATTTTATGTAAAGTTTTTAATTATATTTTACCTGTCTGTAAACCTGATTTTATTGACCACTTTGTCCATTTGAAATGTTTTTCAAAGGCATACTTAACCATTCCTTTTGTGACAGGGATAATCAAGGTTTTGAGTTTTCAGGTACCCACTGAAGCATCTGGCGTTTTCTTCATTTTATGATTGAGATAGAAATCCCTTTGTACATAATATTTCCAAGGAAGAACACGAAGTTTTGAAGAATCTGGCTAACGATAGATCTGTAGTAGTTTTGAAAGTAGATAAAGGTATTGGAGTAGCTGTGATGAACAAGGATGATTATATTTCTAAAATTCTTATTAATCGAGCGACCATACCAAATTCCAATCTATTTAAGATAACATTTTTCTAGCTGTTCTAAAAGAAGAAGATAAGATAAAATTAGGTCTTTAAGAAAACTGAAAGATGAAGGTGTTGTTGACGACTTTCTCCATATTCTAGGCTTTTTCGCGTCAGGCTCAGAACCAGGTATTTTATATAGTTTACCAAAAGTTCATAAAGAAGGTTGTCCTAGACCAATAACGTCCGCCATTGGTACATTTAATCATAAAAATTAGAAGATTTCTGGTACCCATTCTAACACCGATCACCTCCAACCAATACAGTGTAAAGGGTTCATTTTACTTTTGTAAAAGAAATTTGTGAAATGAAGTATGAGCAATGTGTAATGGCCAGTTTTGACATTAAATCTGTTTACTAAAACATACCCATTAAGGAAATAATTGACATATATGTTAACGATTTGTTTAAAGATACCGATAAAATTGAAAAGTTTTCTAAGCAATAGTTTCATCAGTTGTTGCCACTAGCTGTAACTAATTGTTTATGTTCAACAAGGAGGTAGGCCTACATAAACAGGTTGACGGCGTAGTAATCGGTAACCATTTGGACCAACACTAGCTAATGCTTTCCTTGCCCATTATGAAGCAGAATGGTTAAATGAATATCCCGAAGGTTTCGAGCCTCTGGTGTACAGGCGATATGCTGAAGACACGTTCTTAATCCTTAGGTCTAATGACCACATTTCACTGTTTTCAGAACACTTGAACTCGAAGCACAGCAATATCGAATTCACTTCGGAAACTGAGGCGGAAGGAAAGAAAGCTGGCCTTTCTTCACATACTGATCAGCCACAATGAAAATGGTTTTATTACTTCTGTTTATAGGAAGTCAACTTTCACGGGTTTGACCACCAAAATGTCCTCATTTATTCCTATTCAGTTTAAGAGGAATTTGATTACCAGCTTAACATCAAGAGCTTTTAACATATGTTCAAATTGTGTTAGTATGGACTTGGAGGTTAATTTCATAAAGCACTGCATATATTTCAATGGATTTAACAAAATTTAACGAATACGCAAATAGGAAAGGAGCTTCAAGAATTATTACTTCCAAAACTAGAACTGTCACTGTCAACAGAGCAGTTATGTATTTTCCCATCGCGTTTGTTGGAAACAGGTCCTTCAGTGTAAAGAAAACCTTAACAAAACTATTGCATGAATTCTAGCCGAAAATAAACACTCGTGTGGTATTTAAGCCAAAATCTACATTGCAAAAATTCTTTAGGTTCAAGGATGTGATACCAACGGAGCTGCAGTCATCCATTGTTGATAAGTACAAGCGCAATTGCTGTAGTGCAATGTACATCGGAAAATCAAAGCGGCAGTTCAAGGCTCCCATTTTCGAACATATCGGAAGATCTGTTAGGACGAATAGGCCATTAAGCAAACCATCATTTAGCGCTATTCGTCAACACTTGAAGAATATGACCATCCTATAAATTCAGATTCTTTTTCATTCCTTACTTGCAGGACCAAGGAAATGGAGCTCGGAGTAGTTATATGCCCTGGGAGACAAACCCTCTCTTTGTAATAATGAAAAGGTCTGTTGAATTACTGTGTTTTTAGAACTTTAACCTCTATTCTTTTTGACAACAAACATTGCGTATTTGTATCTCTATATTTTAAGATTTTGCTGCGCGTTAATGTTATTATATCTTGTAAGATGGAATTTTATTTTACTTTATTATTTTACTGATTTTAAATGTAACATATATTCATTATAGGTTGCCCGATGACGGAGGAATGTACTGGAAATCTCCTTCTCATCTCCTTCTCACCCTTCCTCTATCTCATCCCTCCGCCCTTCTCACCCTTCCCCTATCTCATCCCTCCTCCCTTCTCAGCCTTTCCCTTTATCATCCTCCTTCTTCATCCTTCCTCTATCTCATCCTTCTCCCTTCTCAGCCTTCCCCTTTCTCACCCTTCTCCCTTCTCATCTCCTCCATCTCATCCCTCCTCCCTTCTCACTCTTCTTCTATCTCAACCCTCCTCCCTTCTCAGCCTTTCTCTTAATCATCCTTCTCCTTTTTCACCCTTCCTCTATCTCATCCTTCTCCCTTCTCAGCCTTCCTCTTTCTCATCCTTCTCCCTTATCATCTCCTCCATCTCATCCCTCCTCCCTTCTCACTCTCCTTCTATCTCAACCCTCCTCCCTTCTCAGCCTTCCCCTTTATCATCCTTCTCATCCTTCCTCTATACCAACCCTCTTTCTAAGCCCCAAACAGCAGGGATCGACAGCCATCCTCCATTCGACTTCAAGTATTTGACTTGCATTGAGTTAATGGCCTTGTGTCGTTTATGAAATCCAAAACGGGAATTCTGTCGCCGAATTCCCAGTGTCACAGACACATGCATTGAAAATTTTTTTTTATTCTAGATATAGTAATTTATTGTGTGAGGAATCTTTGTTGTAATATATATATATATATATATATATATATATATATATATATATATATATATATATATATATAATATATATTATATATATATACATATATAATATATATATATATATATATATATATATATATATATATATATATAATATATATATATATATATATACATTATATCTATATATATAAAAAGGAGGATAGAAAAACAATCAATAATATATATATATACAGTTTAGTATATATATATATATATATATATATATATATATATATCAATTTTTGAAGCTGCTGAGAGAGAGAGAGAGAGAGAGAGAGAGAGAGAGAGAGAGAGAGAGAGAGAGAGAGAGAGAGAGAGAGCGAAGTATTATTGATTTCAGTATATTTAATAAAGTTTTTAGTGATATTTATTCTTATACTAAGTATGTATTTTGAATATAAAAGTTTAATATATACTTCTTTTTGCTGGTTCTATCAATATCATTCTTCATTTTTTTACGTTCATATTTTAACAATTGAATTTTACTTATGTCATCATTCACCTACTCATTATCAATCATATCATTAATTTACATATTTCACCTTCATTACGGCGCTGAATAATACTGATGGGTTCCTGGCGCTAGTCTCAAGACCTAAATTTCCGTAATCAATCAATCAATATTTCTATGAAATTATAATCAAGTGTAACTTTCATTGCTTGCCGTTAGTTATTATATTATTATTATATTATTATTATTATTATTATATTATTATATTTATTATTATTATTATTATTATTATTATTATTATGCCTTGTAGTTAACGCCATCTGGATCACTCTACAAGCATTCAGCTGCTTAGTTGTGGAAAATGCATATAAGTAACTTCTCCACAAAGGGGTTGCTCTTACTTCTTTTTGGGAGGATTGGATTCTATAGAATTCTGAAAGTGTGAAACCCTCTAATATTGAAAGTCAGCTGTTCTCGAATGACCCCCGTAGGGGAGCAGCGCCGTCAGTGCACCTCTTGCGGTGCACTGTAAGTATTACTTAAGGTTCTTTGCAGCGTTCCTTTCGGCGCCTAGCTGCAAACCCCTTTCATTCCTTTTACCATACCTCTGTTCATATTCTCTTTCTTCCATCTGACTTTCCAGCCCCTCTTAACAATTGCTTCATAGTGAAACTGCGAGGTTTTCTTCCTGTTACGCCTTTAAAACTTGTCGACTTTAAATTTCCCTTTCAGCCGAGTGACATAGGTCCCATCGCTTGGCCTTGGGCCAAAATTCTGTATATTCCAATCTATATTTTTACCGACTGACGTCATGTGATAAATTTGTGTTAAAACCCCATCTACAAGATTTTGCTTAAAAATGAAACAAATTTTACTTTAGTTCCTCGATCCCTGTCCTCTGACGTCATTGTAAATAATTTGCAAAGTAAATTTGCACTGTAAATAATAACAGAATCGATGTGGATCCTAAGACTAAATTAATATGTCTGAACTGTGCTACGCATTACTAAAGAAGAAATATATTTCAAGGCTGCTATTTTTTTATTGTTATCTGTAAATACATTATTATTAAGAGTGGAATCGAGGTATCGTTTGGCTGTATTGCTTGGTAATTTTTACTGAAACTACTTCGCATTACTAATGAGAGAGAGAGAGAGAGAGAGAGAGAGAGAGAGAAACTAATTCGCATTGCTAAAGGAGAGAGAAAGAGAGAGTGACTCTATTTCGTATTACTAATGAGAAAGAGAGAGAGAGAGAACTACAGCTTACTAATGAGAGAGAGAGAAACTACTTCGCATTACTAATCATTTACTCTACACGCTCTCACTAATTTTCTACGAACCAGGCAAATAATTTGGTTGATATATAATTTTTCAATCTCCCAACCATGAAAGCATAATGGCAACAGGAGCGATTTATTGCTTTCCGTCATCATCTTGTTTCCTTGCATCATTGGTCAATTCAATTTTCCTGATCGCTCGGAGAACTTATAATGTTGTTGGGGATGTTGTTGGAGTTCCTTTGGCAGCGCGTGCAAGAAGGGGAATATTGAGTGTCGCTGTTGGAATTCCTGTTGTAGATGGTTGTTGTTGGGGAAGGTTTGTGGTTCCTGTTGGAGATTGTTGGGATAGTGCCAGAGTTCCTTTGGCAGTGCGTTCAAGAAGTGGCGTATTGAGTGTTGGTGTTGGGGTTCCTGTTGGAGGTTGCTGTTGGGGATGGTGTTGGTGTTTCTTTGGCAGTGCGTGTTGGAAGGGGAGTACTGAATGCTGGTGTTGGGGATCGTGTTGGAATTTCTTTGGAAGCTCGTGCTGGAAGCGGAGAACTGGGTGTTGGGGTTGGGGTTCCTGTTAGAGGTTTTTGTTGGGGAGAGCGTTGGAGTTTCTTTGTCAGTGCTTGTTAGAAGGGAGTATTGACTGTTGGTGCTGGGATTTCTGCTGGAGGTTGTTGCTGGGGATGGTGTTGGAGTTTCTTTGGCAGTGCGTGTTAGAAGGGGAGTACTGAGTGGTGGTGTTGGGGTTCCTGTTGGAAGGTATTGTTGTTTTTGTTATTATTGGAGATCCCCTTCTTTTGGGGATTCTAACTGATATTAGGTTTCGTGCTCTTCAAACTTGGTTTCTGTTTTGGTTGACTTAGGGTTATGTTCGTGTGAGTTTTGGTGGGTCAATATTTGAATAAGAGTCATGATGACAAATGGGTGACCTTTGTTAATTATTTACACACACGTTTTTAGATATATATATATATATATATATATATATATATATATATATATATATATATATATATATATATATATATGTATATGTGTGTGTGTGTGTGTGTGTGTGTGTGTGTGTGTGTGTGTGTGTGTGTGAGTGTATTTCTTACAACGCAAAACAGTTCCTTTCCTGCACCATAAATCCACTTACAGCTCTTTTTAAAGTGAAAGCGACCGAAAGTCCTTTCTTTTCCCACCCATATTAAATCAAGTCGGTGTTGAGCTTGCAAGAAAATACAGATCACCGTAAATTCACATCTGATGCTCAAAATCCCGTATTGGTTACTGAAGTCAATATTGCCCTTGGCCCTTCCCCGGAAGGGCGCGTCTCCCACAGAAGCTGCGACTGATTGAAGCGGAGATCGACCCCAGGTGAGTTCGGCAGGGGGAAGGTGCCTCCTAAATCTCGACTCTCAGCTTGAAGCTTGGCTGGAAGCTGCAACTGCTTGAATGTTTCTATTATATGCAGCTTTAGTTAAAGTTTAGGTTTGCTTTACGAATGAATTTCCATTATATGCAGCTTGAAGTTAAAGGTTCGGATGTTTGTCACTTAAGATGAGAATGTTGTATAACGGTAACATATACTGGGCAATTCTGAGATGTTATAATTGCAAGCAAAAAACACACGACGAACATTACTAGATTAATATATATGGATGCAAACATATACAACAAATAATATCTTCTGTGTTGTTCTGCAATGATATACTTGAAAGAAAAAGAATATGCAACAAACAACGTTACACTGTTTTTTGTTACAGAATGTAATTAATTCATATATATATATATATATATATATATATATATATATAGAAAAATATATATATATATAGAAAAATAAAAATAGAGTGAATGAATAAATAGATAAGTCACTTACTACTTTTTTCCTAAAAGAAAAAATCTTTGCAATGTATTGTATCAGCGTAGAAAAAAATATAAAAAAAAAGCCGAATGAATAAATAAATAGAAAAGTCAGTTACTACGTCTCCCTAAGAAGAAAAAAAAATCTTTGCAATGTATTTTATCAGTAAAGGAAAAAAATCCTTAAAAAAAATAGAATGAATAAATAAATGGAAAAGTCAGTTACTACGTCTCCCTAATAAGAAAAAAAGTTTTTGCAATGTATTGTATCAGCGAAGAAAAAAAAACCTTTTGACAGAACTCCCGTTTCGGATTCAGAAACAACCACAAAGCCATTAGCGGAATCGATGTCAAGTACTTGAAGTCATTGGAAGGAAGTATTTCAATTCCCTCGAGTGTTTTCGGGTTACGAAGGGGAAAGGGAAGCGGATAACGGAGGAAAGAAATGAGGTGGGGGTTGAAGAAGTGTGAGGAAGGAGGGAGTCTGCGATCGTGGGGTTCTGGAAGGGGAAGCAGATATGTATATATATATAGCATGTGTGTGTGTGTTTGTGTATATATATATAATATATATATAAATATATATGTATATATATATACATATATATTATATTTATACACATCAACACAAAACTTCATATGTGTCCTTTCATCCTTCTCTTCCCCCATCTCCCTTTATTACCATTCTCCATTTTTCTGCTTCCCCTTTCCAGAACCCCCACTATCTTAAAATACTCCTTCCTCACACTTCTTCAAACCCCTCCCTACTTTCTTCCTTCTCCTCTTTCTCCGCTACCTCCCTTCCTTTCCCCTGTAACCCAAACACTTGAGGGAATTAAGGTCTTCCCTTCCAATGAGACTTCAAGTACTTTGACATCGATTCAATGGCTTTGTGGTTGTTTCTGAACTGGAATGGAGTTCTGTCAAAAGGGTTTTTCTTCGCTGATACAACACATTGCAAAAGAGTTTTTCTTTATTAGGAGACGTAGTAACCGACTTTCTTGTTTATTTATTCATTCTATTTTTACATTTTTTCTTTACTGATAAAATACATTGCAAAGACTTTTCTTATTGGGAAAAAGTAGTAATTGACTTTTTCATTTATTTATTCATTCTGTTTTTTTTAAGGATTTTTTTTACTGATAAAATACATTGCAAAGACTTTTCTTATTAAGAAAAAGTAGTAACTGCCTTTTCTATTTATTTATTCATTCTATTTTTTTTAAGGAGTTTTTTTCTTCGCTGATACAATACATCGTAAAGACTTTCTTTTTAGTTGTCTGAAGCAGAAAATATTGATCCGGCTTTGTCTGTCCATCCACACTTTATTCTGCCCGCACTTTCTTCTGTACACACTTTTTCTTTCCGCACTTTTTCTGTCCGCCCTCAGTCTTAAAAACCACTGAGGCTTGAGGGCTGCAAATTGCTACGTTGATCATCCACCCTCTAATCACCAAACATACCAAATTGCAGCCCTCTAGCCTCAGCAGTTTTTATTTTATTTAAGGTTAAAGTTAGCCATAATCGTGCTTCTGCTAACGATATAGGATAGGCCACCACCGGGCCGTGGTTAAAATTTCATGGGCCGCGACCCATACAGAATTATACCGAGACCACCGAAAGATAAATCCATTTTCGGTGGTCTTGATTAGACACTGTAGCGGCTGTACAGAAAACTCGATTGCGCCGAAGAAACTTCGGCGCATTTTTTCCTTGTTTTTTATTAGAGACGTACTAAATTAATTTGCTATTTTTTTTTTTGAAGGAGTTTATGAATCTGTAGCAAGGTTTTTTTTTCTTTGCTGATACAATATATTGTAGTCTTTATTTTTTTCTATTAAACACACGTACTATAACTAACCTTTTTATTTATTGAGTTTTTTCATTTTTTTGTTTTTTGAGGGAGTTTATGAATCTGTCTAAGCATTTTTTCCTTCGCTGATACAATACATAGCAAAGAATTTTTTATTGGAGACCTTGTAATTGACTTTTCTATCTACTTATTTTTTCTATTTTCTTAAAGAGTTTATGAACTGAAAGAATTTTTCTTCACCATACAAAATTGCAAAAGATTTACATGATACATGTTGTAATAACTGACTTTTCTATTCATGCTTTTTTCTATTTATTTTAAGGGTCATAACCAAATGTGAGATTTTTTTTCCATGATACGATATACATTTGCAAACATTTTTACTTATATTACGCAATCTGACGTTTCTATCTATTTATTTTTCTATTTTCTTAAATAATTTATGAATCTGCGGAATGATTTTTTTTCTCCGCTGATACAATACATTGTAAAGATTTTTTTTTATTAGACACGTTGTAATAACTAATTATTCTATTTATAATTCTTTTTGAAGGAGTTTATGAATCTGTCGAAAGAATCTTTTTTTCTTCGCTGATACAACACATTGCCAACCTTTTTTTTTTTTTTTATCAGAGACACGTACTAACTGACTTTTTTATTTATTTATTTTTATTTTTTTGGAGGAGTTTATGAATCAGTTGAAAGACTTTTTTCTTCGCTGGTACAATACATTGCAAACACTTTTTTTTTTTATTAGAGACACGTACTAACTGACTTTTTTATTTATATTTTCTCTATTTTTTTGAAGGAGGTTATGAATCAACTGAAAGACTTTTTTCTTCGCTGATACAATGCATTGCCAACAATTTCTTTTTTTTTTTTATTAGAGCCCGTACTAACTGACGTTTTTATTTATTGTTTTTTTTAAGGAGTTTATGAATCTGTCAAAAAAATTTTCCTCGCTGATAAAGTACATTGCAAAGACCTTTTATTAACTTATTGGAGACACGTACTAACTGTCTTATTTATTTGATTATATATTTACTTTAGTGAGGAAGCTGCCGCCCTAGAATTATTATAATTATGAACTAAGCGAAGTGTCCTAACTGACTTTCCAGATGATCATTTCTTTTCTTGCTTAAAGGAGTTCCTGGTTAAGTAGTGTGGTATGTCAGCATAATTATAAAAGAAAAATTTCTGCAAGAACGAATCTTTAAAAGATGAAACGAAAAAGATGGCCTGGATAGACGTAGCAAAAAAATAAATAAACTGAACAAAGGAGAAATTGTTTTGGGGGGCATGAATGGTTCTGCGAGAGTAAAAAGAGAGTCAAAAGAGTATAAATACTGAGAACTGCTTTCAGATTCCCCAATTGTGAGATGGAAAAGATTTACGGCGAATATAAAGACTGAATAATGAATGCCAGTTAGTTGATGATTACTGAAAGTTTTACGTTCCGTCCCGATCAAAATCGCTTTCATCTAATCCTAATGGAGGGTTGGGATTAAAAATTCAATTGGGTAAAATGTGTGTACAAGTACGGCTGTGCCGGTTGGAATAAATGGGAGCGAAAAATGAATGAGTCTCCGTTTCCTTTCCTAATAATTAAGATTTAATGAACACGTATTCTACAAGTGGAAAAACGGACAAGTAAACCAAATAGTGAACAATTAATTTTTCTTATAATTGCATATAATTACGGAATACTTTGGTTACGGAAGAGAGAGAGAGAGAGAGAGAGAGAGAGAGAGAGAGAGAGAGAGAGAGAGAGAGAGAAATTAGTTTTTTTATCTCTATTGATTTATGTGGATTTTGAAAAATAAGAGCAGTCGTGAAATATTATTGCTAATTGAATTCAAAGCGAAGTGCCACAGAAAATGATTATGTTCTCTCTCTCTCTCTCTCTCTCTCTCTCTCTCTCTCTCTCTCTCTTTCAATATACATACACACATACATACACACACAAAGTTAAGTATATCATAGTTTAACCAAACACACACACATATACAGTATATATATATATATATATATATATATATATATATATATAAATATAATATATATATAATTATATATATTTATATATATATATACATACATACATACATACATACATACATACATACATATAAGATGAATGACGTAAAGAGAAGAATTCCTTGTCTCGTTAATTAGGTATTTTGATGAGAATAGCTGCTTATTAATGGTTTTACAGTTTATACACACTCACACAGATATATATATATATATATATATATATATATATATATATATATATATATATATATGTATGTGTGTGTGTGTGTGTGTGTGTGTGTGTGTGCGTGTGTATAAACGGTACCATTTGTTTATGAGGTATTACTATATACTGTAAACCCATTCTTCTCTTTACGTTATTCATCTTTTCGCATTTACCAAACATTTCCCTATTCGGAAAGATTAAAAATAAATAGCCATGCAGAATAATTACTTGCACGTCCTGCCCTTTGATTAAAACAGTTCTCATCAAATATGTGACACCAATAACTGAAATCGAAAATTCTGTGACAAATATTTGACCAGGTAATTGTATTTGCCTAATAATCGGTCTCTCACAACAGGGTGTTCCTATTCTCTTTTTGCGCATGCGCGATTACATAATGTCTGTTTTGTTCGGCCATGAATTCGGGAATGCATATTGAAAGGAACATCGATGTAGATTTCCTTTTTATGAACTCATTACTAGTTATGATTTATTATTTGTAATAATAAATTTTCAAATGTTGCTTTACAGCACTGTAGTTCGTAACTGTTTATGCTTTCTTTAAATTGTTTGAGTCACGTGTAAAATTTCTTGAATCATCCTCAAGAAACATAAGTGTAATTAAATAAAGAAACGACTTTTGTTATCACGAAATTATTAAGGAGAAGAAAATCTTTATGGTGCTTCTCTAACCATTGACAAAATGTCTTGAAAGTAAAAGAAATAAATTTTTCTAAAAACAATTGATGGAGCTTCTGTGGTATGTACCTCTCCTACAAAGAAAAAGAAAAATAATCAGGTAAGATCGTTAAGTTGTACTTTCCCAAGAGAACACTGGTGATGTGGGAAGCTGAGGGAATAAATCACGAAAACAAAACAGAAAATAGTAAATGAAATGCAAGGAAAGGTGAATCTGGTAACAGAGAAAAATAAAAGGAAGTCGAAGATTGACTTTTGCGTATTTATTCATGATTGTAAGTAGGTCTAGAACAGTGTTTCTTGCCTTTTATATTACCACGTCCCCTCTAAAAGATGGTCCTTCCCTCCACGCCCCCCACCCAGAATTAAAGGAAAATAAAAAAGAAAGAGAAAGAGAAAGAGAAAGAGATAGGGTGTTTTTATTCTTTTGAGAATAAATTAGTGAGACATTTGACACTGCTTCTTAGCGACTCTTGTTAGGGAATAACGAATATAAACAGAGAAATTTTAATTTTTTTTCCTAGGGTTCGCGCCCACCTGGAAACTGCTGACGCCCCCCACCCCTAGGGGGGTGCGCCCACCAGGTTGAGAACCACTGATCTAGAATCTGTTTATGAAAAGAAGCAGTAAGTAATTTCAGGGCACCAACAAGTTTCAGCGCTTTGCAAAACCTCGCCGTCGACCCAGTAGAAAGTCATACTTTATTAAAAGTTCAAGAGTAGTAAAGAATCAGAAACTGGATAAAGTAACTGGAAGTTAATGCCACAAGGACATTTGACAAACTAGAGGAGTTGCAGTAGCAGCCTTAGCTACTGGGACATGAAATCTGCAACTTAATTCTTGATAAAGAACATAACGCAAAGTGCCAGTAGACTACCATTTGTTAACAGAAAGGTCTTAGTAAATGCCTAATGGAAGCAACCGAATTTTCTGTACTTACATAATTCTCGACTTAAATTCTGTCTATTTTGTACTAATCTAATAGGGCTCATATAACTCCATTCTATCTATCTTATGTAGTGTATATAATACCTAGTATAAATTAAATATGGAAATAAAAGTATTATAACTATTGTTTAATCCTCCCTTAACCCTAATTCCTACTGTAGCTACTTATATCTTGTCCTGTTTTAACTGCTTTTCTGCTAAAGCTAGTTCCCCATCTTGACTGCTTACGTCACATCCTCCTCCACTTGATACTAACACTAAACAGTTTACTTCCCACTCAAACAGTCTGTCTCATATAACTGCACATTCCCTAATCACCATTTCAGTCAATCTACCATGCTTACACTGTTCAAAACCATTTTCCCCCCGTAAGGGGTTAGCGCCGTTAGTGCACCTCACGTGGTACACTGTAGACAATACTTAAGGGTCTTTGCAGCGTCCCTTCGGCCCCTAGCTGCAACCTCTTTCATTCCTTTTACTGTACCTCCGTTCATATCCTCTTCCTTCCATCTGACTTTCCACTCTCTTCTAACAATTGCTTCAAAGTGCAACTGCGAGGTTTTCCTCCTGTTACATCCTTCAGACCGTCTTACTATTAAATTTCCGTTTCAGCGCCGAATGACCTCATAGGTCCCAGCGCTTGGCCGTTGGCATAAATTCTATATTCTATTCTATTATATCCAAATCCTTTTCCCGTTTAGGTAATATGTCTAATTTAATTTCCTGTTATATAATCTATATTCAGTTACTCTTTCATCTCTCTCTTCACTTATGAATGGTATCCTGATTTCCTACAGACTGTTATTTCTTCGTAAACATTTCCCACTTTTCTGGCATCATTTTGCGCTAAATTTAGCACTGCTAACTTGCTCCACATCGTCTCATGCTCCAGTGTCCACCCAGTCAGCTAATTGTTCATTATACTCGCCTGAATCTCAGTGAGTCATTCAAACTAGCATGTTCCTGTACAACGAGGCATTTTACTTGTTTGTTCTTTCTCTGCTTTACATATGATATGATTAATTATATAATACATTTTTGCTCCTTTTTAACAGGCAAAAAACTCAAAAGCTACTCTGATCGATGACGATAATTATAGGGAATCAAAAATAAAAAAAATATTCATAACAATATCATTAACCTTAGTGCTTTGTTTTCTGTAAAATTATATATCATTTAAAAAAACTTTTATTTTCAAAGAAATTAACATCATATAAAGAATACGCCGTGGGAAAAAGAGAACAATATGTGAACATGATATTTTACGCAATATTCAAATGCTTCATAATCGGACTATCTAATTTCGAAAACGAAAGCATTTCCAAAAAGAAGTGGTTTTAGAAATAAAGAGCTTTGATTCGTGACGGTGAATCTCATCCCATGAAATACCGCAGAGCACTTAAAGTCAATTGCGCCATGGAAAAGTTCAGCAATCAAGAAATATAATTCTAAATGACTGGAGTTGGGCTGACATGACCTTATAAAATAAATCTTTGCACCTGTGCCTGGGAAAATTCCCACAAGTATATTACTAGATAAATTCATGAATAAAACATAAGTACATGGTCAAACTTACGCATACACACACACACACACACATATATCCATTCATTATATAATATTTTTTCGTTATAATTCTACAAGCACTACAAAATCCATAAATGATGACAAGGAACTTCACTCTTATAACTTCTTTTGAAAGTATTCTGCTCGTTTGGAGAAAATTTTTCCTTGCGATATCATAAGGAAACATTTTTTTTCCAAGGCAAATTTTTCAAAAATGATCATAAAAGTCAAGTTCCTTGTCATCATTATGAATTTTAACAGTGTAAATTATAAAAAAATATTATATAATGAATGGAGAATATCATGTTAAAAGTTTTGAGAGAGAGAGAGAGAGAGAGAGAGAGAGAGAGAGAGAGAGAGAGAGACATGCACCATTTACCCTTGACTGCGCCACTTTATTCCAACAAGGCCTCTCCGCTTTCCAGCATCAGCGACTTCCTGATTACACCCTAATGTTTATTCCGTTATCGCTGGAATGACATTTGAGACCAAGGCTCAATTGTCTGTTCCCTGAGTTACATTTAACCTTTCGAGGATTCCTGTTTTTCGTTCGACATTTTCTGGAATACTGACCAATTCTGTATTTTCGTCGTGACGATGAATCATATATTTATCTAAACCGCAGATGACATTTGTCGTTTCTGTATTACCAAGTCGATAAAACCAGCATCTGATCGACATGTTTTCCTAAACTTACAAAGGAATTAGGAGTTGGATTTAATCCTAGGGACTATTACGGGAAGGCTGGTTGCTCAAGAATAGTCCCTTGGCTAAGAACAAGTTGGAGCTTTCGGTAAAAGTTGTAAGAAGGTAACTAATTAATCTGAATAACACTTTTGGAGATAAGTTTCTATAGGAGAATAAACTGCCTGTTCTGAACCTCAGAGCCAGAAGAAATAACTGCAATCTAAACTAAGTTAGCTCGCTAGGGCATTTTTCTCTTATTTTACATATAATTGTTACCCGGCTTTAACTCCCGCATACAAACAAACAAATGCACACTAGGTACAGTGAGTTATGTCTGGATGACAAAGGTTCCATAGGACAGAACAGGAATTGGAGGAGCTCCTCTAATATAAAAGCTTATGCCACAATCATCGTTGATTACGTATCTACAAGCAGAGGCTGTATGATGAGCAGAATAATTCATCTGAAATAATGTACCAGTGATTAAAGTCTAATTTTCTCCATTTTTAACATTCTTGTCCTGATCACTACTACTAATGCCTACTTAATGAAATACCCTGTAGATTACAGTTCAGTCCTTTACGCCACCCTGAGAATGACTGGTATTGAAGTGTAGTAGTGACATCACTGCATTTTCCAAATGAATTCTTCCCTCGTCGATTCATTCTACATGTCAGCATCGTCTTCAATTCAGCTGAGATGAATCCAATAAAGTTAATGAATGCAATAAACTTGATGTTTTCCATCGCTTTTCTCTGGAGTTACAAGAGCTTTTTGGAAACTGCCATCAACATGAGAGTGAAGGTACATATATCTCCAAAATTTATTTTATTTCTGCTTACTAAAGCTTACCAGTTTAGTATCATGTGTCATACACTGTCGATAAAAACAGGAAGATATCGACACTGAATTTCAAATCAAATCGTATACGTTACACAACGCTTCTGATTTCCATCTCGATTTTATGATATTGCACAACCATTGACTTTTGTCCTAAACCTCAGTCCCTTATTGCCCTCTCCCCGCAGGGGGGATAGTGCCGTCAGTGCACCACGTGAGGTGCACTGTAGGCATTACTTGAGGTTCTTTGCAGAGTGCCTTCGGCCCCTAGTTGCAACCCCTTTCGCTTCTTTTACTGTTCCTCCGATTGATTCATAGTGCAACTGCGAGGTTTTCCTCCTGTTACAACTTTCAAACCTTTTACTGTCAGTTTCCGTTTCAGCTCTGAATGACCTCATAGGTCCCAGTGCTTGGCCTCTGGCCTAAATTCTATATTCAGTTTAGTCCCTTATTGCCCACGGAATACACAATGAATCTGCCAGAAATGGGAAATCTCTCCTTTCCCCTTTCTGACACAGACATTGAAATATTCCTCCTAATAATTTAGATTCACAGATTTGTCAGTTTCTAGATTGTCTGCCACAATTTCTATTTCTGATTATTTAACGTCTTGTTGAAGAAAACCTTTCATGTATTTCACTGGGATGTTTATGGTGAATGTGCTTTTTTTGTATGTTAGTGGAAGAGATTTTGTTTTTATTTCCTAGGTCATTTGTCTTCCGTGGAATGAAAAAATCAGTGAACCCTTGTATTGCGGAGATGACTTATCTGTTTCATGGTTGAATATGGAGCTGTCCCTTTTTAGTTTTCTGT
Organism: Macrobrachium rosenbergii; assembly: GCF_040412425.1. Taxonomy (NCBI): domain Eukaryota; kingdom Metazoa; phylum Arthropoda; class Malacostraca; order Decapoda; family Palaemonidae; genus Macrobrachium; species Macrobrachium rosenbergii. The sequence goes on from NC_089799.1 coordinate 17,667,275, forward strand.
AAAAGGAAACTATTGTGCCGGCTTTGTCTGTACGTCTGCACTTTTTTCTTTCCGCACTTTTTTTCTGTCCGCCCTCAGATCTTAACAACTACTGATGCTAGAGGGCTGCAAATTGGTATGTTCATCATCATCAAACGTACCGAATTGCAGCCCTCTAGCCTCAGTAGTTTTTATTTTATTTAAAGTTAAAGTTAGCCATACTCGTGTTTCTGGAAACGATATAGGATAGGCCACCACGGCCAGCTGAGAGTTTCATGGGCCGCGGCTCATATAGCTTTATACCGAGACAACCGACCACCGAAAGATAGATCTATTTCGGTGACCTTGATTATACACTGTACTGAAAACTCGATTGCGCACTTTTTACTTGCCGGATGAATTGCCTTTTCTATTTCATTTCCGTAGTGAAAACTAATACGCGAGGAATACTAATAGGATTTTAGCATTCATGCTTTTGCTTCGCTTATCAGTTAAAAGAAGAAAACTTTTGTTTGAATAGCAAACTGTCTTATGGTGAATTAATACAGCGCATGTACAAATGAAGTCATCAGGTATTGATTACTAATTATACATTATATCTAAATGTAAATTTTAAAACATTTACCATTGAGAAGTGCTGGTTACTGGTTAATAATTGCGATAAAAGCGAAATTAAAAAGTTATTTAATAAAAACAGTTAAAGGTACAACTTGAACTGATGACTTTTGATGAGTGTTTAACGTGATAAAATACCTTCGAAAGTTGCCACGCTGGTGATGCCACCTATTGCTTTAGCACATTGTGACGTTATTAAGCACATTCTAACGCCATTAGCACACTGTGATGTCATTAGCTCATTCTGATGTCATTAGCCCATTCTAGCGTCATTAGCAGCACTATGGCGTCATTAGCACATTCTGATGTCATTAGCACATTCTGACGTCATTAGCCCATTCTGACGTCATTAGCCCACTCTGACGTCTTTAGCACATTCTGACGTCATTAGCACACCGTGACGTCATTATCACACTGATGTCATTAGCCCATTCTGACATCATTAGCCCATTCTGACGTCATTAGCACACTGTGACGTCATTAGCACACTGTGACGTCATTAGCACATTCTGATGTCATTAGCACATTCTGATGTCATTAGCCCATTCTCACATCATTAGCACTTTCTGACGTCATTCACACCGAGCCTTGTCGCTACCCAGAAAAGCTATCTTTACCAAGATGCTTCGCCGTTCTGCATCTCCAGCGATTGTTGAATTTTACATTAACCAGACTTAGACTCCGGAAAAATCTCTCTCTCTCTCTCTCTCTCTCTCTCTCTCTCTCTCTCTCTCTCTCTTCAGCTGAAAACCTTTACGGACAGAGTCAACAGACTATAAACCAAGGAGGACTCCAAAGGGAAATCAGCCTGAAGAAAGAGACAGTTATAAGAAAAGGTCATCAATAAATGAAAATAAGGGAATGGAAAATCAAAACCGATACACCTGACATTCGGGAGACGTCAGCAGAGAGAAAGAATGATTTTGCTTCTCGCTTAAATATTTGGAGATCAGAAGATTCATCAGCTGGACTAAGTAAAATCGTCCACATTTTAGTTATAGCCAAGATACAACTCTTGAATATAGCTAGAGTTCTCTGGCGTTTTTTAGCAATTTGTCGCCAAAATTTAGCTCCAGTAAACATATGCCATTCCTCATTTGTGTATAGTCGGAGTTGCGTATGTTCGTTACAGTGATGACGCGCAAGCGAGTAGAACTTGAACAGTTGGATATCTTCCATTTTTGGATCAAATTTCATTTTTGCATCAGACTTAATAGGCCTAGGTTCGAATCCGCCGGTGCAGATGAACACTTGTGGTGTATAATTACCTTTGTCTATAAGTTATTCCAGAAGTAAAGCTAATTCGATATTCATGATATTTGTAGCTGCTTTACTATATAAATATATATATATATATATATATATATATATATATATATATATATATATATATATATATATAAAAAGGACCTCATTCAAACTGGATGGTATCTAATGGAGTTTTTTATGCAGAAAAAGTTACAAGCTTTCTTGGACAAACAGTCCATTATCGAAATATCTGTACAATGAGCAGACGCGTAGTCCAGCAGATATTTATATCTGTGTGCTGGGTACTTTAATCCTATAATCGCCTAGCTCCTCCTGTGTGACCCCACCCTAGTGATCTTGGTCTTTCTCTGCTTCCTTCTTCCAGGTGTCCGATTTCCGTGTTCTCTTGTGTTTTTCCTTCGTTTCCTTGCTACTGTGGGTATACGATTTTTCAAGATATGCTATCTTCAAAGCCGTTTCCGTGTTCCCTGCCATCGTGTTGTTGGCGCAAGTTATGAAGGCGTTCTCTACAACCAGTCTAGATGTTTTGTTGGTGTTCCTGTACAGAAAACTCATATTTTTCCCAGTCTATTCTGTGATCATTTTCCCAACAGTGTTTGGCAGCAACTGCGACGACGTCTGATTATAATGCCTTATGTTCTGCAGATGTTGTTTGCTTCGCTCTTTACATGATTTGCCAGTTTCACCATAGTACCCTTCTTCACAGTCCAGACACGCTGCCATATATGTCCCCCCTCTAATCTCTTCCCCCTCTACCGACTTTTTCTTTCTAACTATTTTATTCCTAATGGTGTTTTTGTAGCTGCCTATCAATTTGAAATTATTTAGCTTTCTGTTGATGGGTAATAGAGTTATTGTCAGGACTGTAATTATTTTCTTTCCTACAAATGTTTCCTTTTCTATCCTTTCCCTCTCCCCAAAATAGTTTTTCCTTGCTTTGATGTGTGCCCCTCCCACCAATACTTAGGGTAGCCTAATCTCCTAAAACTCTCCTTCCAGATAATCAAGCTCTTCGTCTAAAAAATTCGGGACTGCAAATCCTATAAGCCCTGATGGCCAACCCTGTCATTAATCCTATTTTATTTCTTTCCTATGACTGGAGAATCTATGTATGTATGAATTGGTGTGTATCTTCTTCCCTATATACATTGAATTTTAAAACCAGGACATCCAAGAAAGGAATTTCTCCCTCCTTCTCTTCTTCTATTGTGAACTTGATGTGACATTTAGTTTATTTATGTTTTCTAAAATCTTGTGTAGATCTTCCCTTTCTCCCTTGTAAATAATCAAGATGAATCCACATACTTACATTTTACGATATTTAAGTTCCCCTTTATTTACTTTTGCCCACTTCTCTTCCTTTTCATACCATTCCATAAAGATATTAGCTAGAATTGGTGAAAGACTTGAACCCATGGCCACGCCATGCATGGGTTCAAGTACCCAGCACACAGATATAAATACAGCTGGACTACGCGTCTGCTCATTGTATGGATACTTGATAATGTGGACTGTTTGTCCAAGAAAGCTTGTAACTTTTTCTGAATAAAAAAAATTCCATTGGATACCATCCAGTTTGAATGAGGTCCTTTTAGTAATTCTACTAATGCACAGAACAATTACTTTACTCTACAGTGACCTTGTAAGATAACCAGGAGCATATAAACAGAAAACAAAAGGTTATATAGGAGCTTAAGGCTCTTACTCCAAGGGAAGATGCATGAAACACGTGGGTAC
>NC_089799.1:17678374-17713374 GCF_040412425.1 Macrobrachium rosenbergii
ATAGCTTCAAGGTAAAGTCAACTTGGTTCTATTAAATTCAAAAGGTTTGAGTTGTTTCTAATCCAGCATTTTCTAATAACATTTTCACCGTAGCTTTATCAATTTATGGTTTGTGACTCCCGAGTGAACTGGAGTAATGGATATCTTATTTGCATCACCTGAGTTTCAGTAATATTAATAAGCTATCCTAAATTGGTCGCACGCTTTCCTGCTACTAGAACTCAAATTATCTACGAATATTTAACTATAGCCTATTATATTTTCAAAGCTTACCCTTGATTGCCATTTGGACTGGCGGATTAGAAAGGTTTTCAGACGGGCTTAATGGATCTATTGTGTCTAAAATGATTCTGCCTTTCAGACAGATGATCTGAAAAGAATTTCAGTCAAATAAGTTTAAGATTTTTCATGAGATGAGTAAAGGTGTAGGAGAGTTGCACACGCAATCCCCGTGGGTCGCTGATCGAGAATTGGTAAAAATCTAACTCTAGCTTAAAGCAGATCAAGAAACAAGTTATTTCAGCAAGGGTGCATCAAGACGTAAATTTAAGAAGCGGTGCCTTGATTTGACCGGGAGAGAGAGAGAGAGAGAGAGAGAGAGAGAGAGAGAGAGAGAGAGAGAGAGAGAGAGAAAGAGGGAGGAGGAGGAGGAGGAGGAGGAGGAGGAGGGAGGATGGACTTCACCAACCGTTCTTTTTCGACCACAAACACACACGCACACACACACATACAACACTGACCTGACGTTGTGAAACAACCCGTACACGGTTGGCAGTATTCCCAGCGCAGCATAGGCAAAGTGATAACGTTTACACCTGTACGACGCAACTATTCTGTACTACCGTCATACCATGCAATGTCTTTTTCCACAATTTGAAAACTTAATCACATGTACTGGTTTTACTAGACAATTTCCATTCAAATGAAAAAATACACTACAATACTTAGGATCTTTCCCAGATAGTGACCCACACGGGTTTTAACCCGGTATGCATCCACCTTTGCGGCGTGTTTAGTACAAGCCCGTTGGGGAGGATAGTAAAAACATAAACAAGAGACTGTAAATATCATAAAGATAATGACCTCCAAGAAATATTAGTCCTAGATAACGACCCCGAACTTCGTTGCGGTTAATATCTGGGAAAGATCCAAATATCCTTTAATATCGTTTTCCTTAGAAAAAGAAAAAAACTAATAAAGCTTGTGAAATATAAAACCCGTAGTGATATATGCTTACCAAATAAAAACAATTATAAAGTAGGAGTATTTACGCCTCTTTGATTTAACTCGGTTTCATCTCACAATTTCTATTTCTTGTTTTTCATTTTTTTTTAAACTCTGCACTGCTTTTCCTTCCATGGCGGTAGCCCTTCAGAAAAGAAAAACACATACAGCCAAACTATACAATATCATAAGGAAGGGGAGGGATTAAATATAAAAAATAATAATCAGCCAACAGAATTATGACTATTAAACAACATGTGTCTGATTCAAGAAAACATTGGTTTTTTTTTTTATAAAATTCTGTAATTAATTCAGTACTAAACAAGGAGTGCGTATAAAGTACAATAGCAACTGCAAACACTGAAAGCTTAAAAGTTATACGGCAGATCTTTAATGATGAAACTACTTTTCAATTTACCTTAATTCCAACTCCTGTTTCAATTTCAGTTCCACGTATATCAGATTTTTAGTTTTCTGAAACGAAAACTATTGTGCTGGCTTTGTTCGTCCGCACTTTTTTCTGTCCGCACTTTTTCTGACCGCCCTCAGAACGTAAATACTACTAAGGCAAGAGGGCTACAATTTGGTATGTTGATCATCCACCCTCCAATCATCAAACATACCAAATTGCAGCCCTCTAGCCTCAGTAGTTTTTATTTTATTTAAAGTTAAATTTAGCCATAATCGAGCGTCTAGCAACAGTAGGCCAGGCAGGCCACCACCGGGTCGTAATTAAAGTTTCATGGGCAGCGGCTCATACAGCATTATACCGAGACCACCGAAAGATAGATATATTTTCGGTGGACTTGATTATACGATATGCAGAAAACTCGATTGCGCCGAAAAAACTTCGGCGCATTTTTTAATTGTTTACTTTAATTTCGGGCGAAATGAATCTGTCAGGGAGATTTATTGCCTTCTTATCATAACAGATCACTCTTCTTGTTGCCTAGGTTAGATCAACAGATGGGTTTAATATAATACTTTAATTTTTAATACAACGACATAAGTGATTCGGGACACTATTTAACGATCAAAATATGCTTTTATGTTCGCTAATATAGATAATCATTTATAGGGCCACTCTGTAAAAACCGTATCGAGACCAAAACATTCTGTTTTCATCTCTTCACTAGTAAAACGAAAATCTGCCCAAAAGGCGCAGCTCCTAGTGATTTTCAATTAATTATGGCTTCCTCTGGAACGAATACTGCCAACTTTGCACACAATATTCTTGTAGAATTTATTTACAAGCGAAATAAAGCCGATCGTCAAGGAATCATCATCTGAAGAACGGCAATTCGATTTTTAACTTTTCATGTATAGATAATTTTTACAACAAAAAATGCCACGTCGCGGTTTACAAGAAAAAAGAAAGACGTGTAATTTATCTACACACATGTAATTACAATCCATTAAAAAGAAAAAACAAACAAATAAGCGATAAATATCAATATATAAATATATACCCTAGGTAAAAAATCCACCTCCTCTCTCTTCTCCTCTCTCTCTCTCTCTCTCTCTCTCTCTCTCTCTCTCTCTCTTCCTTGTCTGACACTCTTGCTATCCTAGACACCTCTATATTCAATATAAATAAATACCCATAAACAGAAACTATCTCTCTCTCTTCTTCCTTGCTTGACCTATGTAAACGTCCAATATATAAATAAATACCCCACGTAAGAAAACCATCTGCTCTCTCTCTCTCTCTCTCTCTCTCTCTCTCTGCTCCTGCTCCAATATGGCTCTCTCTCTCTCTCTCTCTCTCTTCTTGCCTGGCTGTAAACGTTCAATATATAAATAAATACCCCACGTAAGAAACTATCTCTTCTTCTCACTCTATCTCTCTAGCTCTCTCTCTCTCTCTCTCTCTCTCTCTCTCTCTCTCTCTCTTTTCCTTGCCTGACCTCTGTAAACGTCCAATATATAAATAAATACCCCACGTAAGAAAACTATCTCTCTCTCTCTCTCTCTCTCTCTCTCTCTCTCTCTCTCTCTCTCTCTCTCCTTGTCCTTTGTCTGACCTCTGTAAAACGTTCACTATATGAATAAGTACCCCAGGCAAGAAAACTCTCTCTCTCTCTCTCTCTCTCTCTCTCTCTCTCTCTCTTGCCTGACCTCTGTAAACGTTCAATATATAAATAAATACCCCAGGCAAGAAACCCCCCTCCTCTCTCTCTCTCTCTCTCTCTCTCTCTCTCTGTAAACGTTGCTCTGCCTGACCTCTGTAAACGTTCAATATATAAATAAATAACCCACGTAAGAAACTTTCTCTCTCTCTCTCTCTCTCTCTCTCTCTCTCTCTCTCTAAGTACCCTCTCTCTCTCTCTCTCTGTTCCTTGCCTGACTGACCTCTGTAAACGTTCAACATATAAATAAATACCCCCATAAGAAACCTATCTCTCTCTCTCTCTCTCTCTCTCTCTCTCTCTCTCTCTCTCTCTTCCTTGCCTGACCTCTGTAAACGTTCACTATATGAATAAGTACCCCAGGCAAGAAACTCTCTCTCTCTCTCTCTCTCTCTCTCTCTCTCTCTCTTCCTGACCTCTCTGTAAACGTTCAATATATAAATAAATACCCCATGTAAGAAACCCGCCCCCCTTTCTCTCTCTCTCTCTCTCTCTTTCTTCCTTGCTTGACCTTTGTAAACGTTTAATATATAAATAAATACCCCAGGTAAGGTAAGAAACTCTCTCTCTCTCTCTCTCTCTCTCTCTCTCTCTCTCTCTCTCTCTCTCTCTCTTTCTTATCTGACCTCTGTAAACGTTTAATATATATAAATAAATACCCCATGAGAAAATCTCTCTCTCTCTCTCTCTCTTCTCTCTCTCTCTCTCCCTTGCCTGACCTCTGTAAACGTCCGATGTCAGCCGTAGCTTAATAAGAGCCTCCCGTATTCCGTCATGTCTCGTAAATTGAAAATTACCTTGCGGCTATTAAAGGAGAGATTGTCCCCACATCCATCAATGTTTCCCTCCTATTACTTATCATCGTCTCTTCGAAGAGAGCCTGACCGCGAAGTTGATGGAAAGCGGGACGGATAACAGGGGGAAGTGAAGACACTGGACAAGCCGAAATTTCTTGAATTCTGGCGACTGGAATTCGGTTGGTGTAAGGGGTTGTGTTGAGCTGCAGTTCCAGGCAAATGTCTTTAGAATGAATTGTCTTGTTTGGTGAGTGGTTTGCTTAAAGATGCAATTGCTTTTGAAATGATTATGAATATTCTGTACAAGTTGACTCTTCTTGTAGTAGGAGGGGATAAATATTGTTATTATATGTAATTTCACATATGTATTTCCTTCTTCATATGTATATTTATATTTATCTGTATATACACACACACACACAAAAACACACACATATACATATTTATATATATGTGTATATATATATATAATATATATATATATATATATATATATATATATATATATATATATATATATATATTTATATATATATATATATATATATATATATATATATATATATATATATATATATACATATATATATATATATATATATATATATATATATATATATATATATATATATATATATATATGTATGTATATATATATGATATTTATATATATACTTACTTCATTCATAAATATACAGAGAAAGATTCATAGTTTTCCTTTGCTATTCACATTCTTTTAAGGATTTACCCTCGAATTACTTTCTTGCTCTCGTATTTCCCACCCTCTATCTCTTAATTTCATTAAATCCTGTCTATAAATGGTTCATATCTCCCACTGGGATATATATCTTCCCTCGAAAAAGCTTCAACTAAATATGGTGATAATGGAAAAAAAACCTTCTGTAAATTTTTCATAAAAAAAGTGCGCACAAGTTTAAAAGAATACTAATACTATTACAAGTGTCTTGGAGATATTGTTTTAAGTCATTTATAAAGCAATTATAACTAATATTTTATGTTGGAGCGTCTTTTTTTTTTGGAAAAATTGTGTGGAAAGATGCATCTTTTACAGTCAAAGAAGTTTTAGATAAAATCGTTCTGAAAATATGCTACTGTAAAACGGATAAAGTTATTTTTATAATGAATGTCATTCCCGTTAAAGCGAGGGAGAGAGAGAGAGAGAGAGAGAGAGAGAGAGAGAGAGAGAGAGAGAAGAATATTTAGTTGTATTAGACTCACTTCTGTCTACTCACTCGTTTTACTATTTCTTAGCCGAATGGCTAAACGAAAATTTGCTTCAACTGGAATGAAACTTGACTCTCATTTTGTTTGCTTGTTTTTTTTTAAATAGGTCGGATTTCATATTTTATCTGATATCTCCTTACTGAAAATCGTTTTAGTAGACTGAAACAAACATCCAGGTTTATATAATTTCACACAACCCTGTAGTACGTGATGCACTTGCAATCATGAAATTCATCCGAATGACACAAGTTTAACAGCCGCGAAAATAAAAATGTACATATAATCAGATTTCATTCACCATTACCACCCTTTCATGTTATATATCTTCTCTTCTTTGGAAAATATCCTAATCTGTCTGGCAACACATTCTTTTATCTACCTTCTCGCATGTCTAGATGCTTTATAGAAATCATTGTGATCTTTATAGAAATCATTGTGATCTTCTGCTACATTTCCAATTATTTATATTTTTCGCCGTTTTGCATTTGAGATGAATTTGAGATCCAAGGACCTATTTTTCCATTGTATAGATCACTCCAAGGTGGGTGCAGCAAGATTCTACAGATGAACAATCGACTTTAGAAAAAGCGGGAATTACATATATTGATGATATAAGAATGGAAGGGAGGTGAAGATGGCTCGGTCGCGTCCGCGTCATCTCAGGAAGCATAAACATTGATGATGTCATAAACAATGATGATGTCATATAAACATCGATGATGTCGTCTGGGATCCTCTTGACCCAGAATGGTTGGAAGACCCAGACCAGTCTTAAGTTAGTACGGGCAGGTGGAGGTTAGTGGAAGTGACAGGACAGGATAGGCGTGAGTGATGGAATTTCACAGAGGACCTGTGCATTGCCTGACGGTGGAGTTCCTAATCACGATTTTGATGGCTATATATAAATATAACCACAATCACCTATGTTGATTGCAGCTGGCAAAATTGGTCGGTAAAGTTGAATATATATATATATATATATATATATATATATATATATATATATATATATATATATATATACACACACACACACACACACACACACACACACACACATATATATATATATATATATATATATATATATATATATATATATATATATATATATATATATATATGGTAGTGGTTTGTGTGATTGTGCACATATGTGATTCTTTTGCTTTTCTGTCTACCACATATTAACAAAATGTTTACGTAGGCTGTTACGACTGTCTATTTTAATACATGAATAATAATTTACATCCTAATACACACACACAAAAACAGTCACCTGCATTTGATGTAGCTAACGAAAAGACCAACCCTACATCCATCTCCCTGTTGATGACGAAAGTTGATGGCATTTGAGAGTTAACCAAATCGAACAATAAAATATACAGCCTTCTGCAGTCCCATCCGTTGTTAAATTGCCGTTTTGGCTATTGCAGGCTAGATTGCCTTTTGCCTTCCCCCCAAAGGGCTTCTCTTCCACAGACGCTGTTTCTGATTGAAATGGAGATTGATTTCAGGGGAGGGACAGCCAGCTTCTCCACTCCCGGCTGACGGATTTGCAACTGGACTCTGCATCTTGAAGGCTTCTTTCATACGCCGGTTGGATGAGGAGGCCTCAGTGTCTTCTTGCTTAAGAACAACCCTGATATGGTTTATCTTGTCTCACACACAGTAGGTGGTGAGACATCGAGGAACTAACAAATAATTCCAAGGATAATAATAATAAAAATATGGATGATGCGATCAGTATCTTCTTGCTTATGGTATTAATCAAGAACAACGCTGATATGGTTTATCTTATCTCACACACAGCAGGTGGTGAGACATCGAGGAACTAACAAATAATTCCAATAACAATAATAATAAAAATATGGATGATGCGAGCCGAAAAGTATTGGGTGACTTCAAGAGATCTTGTTGCTGACTGGGTCTTGCCCGTTGCTACATATCAGTTCTCCTACGCTAATGGTGCTCAGCTGCAGCCCGGAGGATCTTCTTGAGGGTACCCAGGATCTCAGGGTATCCTGCTACGGTCCGTCCTGAAAGAGGCGATCACAGGTTGGCTTTTATCCTAATGATTCCATCCTTCGATCTTTTCGTTGGTGGCTGGAACATCTCGAGGATTTTGTCCTTTTCATCCGAAAATTTCTGAATCATTAGCCTGTGTTAACTCCTTTTCGGTTATTAAAGTACAGCTATGCCATAGTTATTTCCAAATTACTCTTCTTCACCTGCACTTTCTGTAGCCCACCGTCATTTGCACTTTAACAGAACTAAGTGCAATTAATATGGTTTTTTTGTCGTTTACCTTTTAAACGATTATTTGCTCGACTCCTATGTATTAGCCAAGCTCAGTGGCCTCTTATATTAGCAGATAAAATTACGATGTTTCATTTACCTAAAGAATTCGTGTTTTTATTTAGTGGAAGCTAGAGCTAAATAACCCTCAGCTAAACAACAGGTGGCCCATCGCACTTCGAATATTCCTGCTGATGCATTTGATATGTGACCAGCTTCAAGAGCAAACTCCTTCTCCGACCCTTATGTAACCCAGCGTGGAAGCCTCTCACCCTATATATTACACTTGTCTCCATTTCCGTTTATCCTTTACCCCAGCCTCCAGCAACCTCTGTATACACAACGAGCCTCCTTGACACGAGAAATCTCACCCTTCCTAGCACGCAGAGGAGAAACCATTATTTCTTCCTTATAATTCATTGTTGTATGTTTACCAAGACAAATATTTCGCTACTCGACATCTTTTTTTTTTTTTGTAGGAAAACCTGTGAGCCTACGGTGAGGAAAATGTAGGGATTTATTTTGTCTCCGTTTCCTTCCTCTAGTTTATGTCCGATATTTGTTCAAGCTAAATGAGAACCAGCTCTCACTATTGAGATGGCTTTTTGTCTGTCCGTCAGCCCTCAGATCTTAAAAACTACTGAGGCTAGAGGGCTGTAAATTGGTATGTTGATCATCCACCCCTCAATCATCAAACATGCCAAATTACAGCTCTCTAGCCTCGGTAGTTTTTAATTTATTTAAGGTTAAAGTTAGCTATGATCGTGCTTCTGGCGCTGCTATATTGCCAACAACACAGGAGCCGCGACTGAGAGTGTCGTGGGCCGTGACTGAGAGTTTCATACAGCATTATACGCTGTACAGAAAACTCGATTGCGCCGAAGAAACTTCGGCGCATTTATTTACTTATTTTATTATTATTTGTCTTTGGGGGAAGACAAAATCATCACGACTTTTTTCTATTGAGGAGAAGGATGAGATGAAAAAATTGAATATGGCTTATTCCATGTCTGGTTAAAAATAAATAAACTGGTCACTTGCTGGAAGGCTACGCTAATTCAGGTTTCCTTACCAAACAATAAATTTTTATTTAAGAGAAAAAGAATATAAATATTCCCCAACCCCAACTCCTCTTCTTTCACCTCGTTTACTTCATACTCTTCATTTTTCACTCAGTTCTTGACCTTCTTTGCAAAATCTCACTTCTCCGTCTCTACTTTCATCTTCCTCTCTCGCTTGGACTATTCCTCTTGTACTTGTCATTCTTTCTTTTTCTCGGGTCTCCTTTATCTCCACTTTATTTGATCTCCTCCTTACTACTTTATCACCCATCTTCTCTCTGAGTCTTTCTTCTTTATCCCTCTTCCTGAATCTCCACATTTAATCTTCTCTCTTTCCGTTTCTCTATCCTAACCTTCCTTCTTTTCCTTCTCTCTCACCTTTCCACTATCTCCACCTTCACTCATTCTCACCATCGTCTATCTCAACCTTTCATCTTATCCCCGCCCCCCACAGCACATTCTCCTCTTCGTCATTCTCTCCCATCCTATTTTTTTCTGTTTTCCCTCTCACCCAAACACTCCCAGGAATCGACAGGCTTCGTCAATGTATAGGTTCAAGCAATTGAGGTTGATCGTGTTAATGGCCCCTGTGTTGTTTCGTAAATTAAACAAGTACAAAAATACCCCGAATTTTCTTCGGCGCAATCGAGTTTTCTATGCAGCGTATAATGCTGTATGAAATTCTCAGTCACGGCCCATGAAACTTTCACCCACGGCCCGGTGGTGGCCTTTGTTGTTGGCACCTACAGCGGTCCAGACGCACGATCATGGCTAATTTTAACCTTAAATAAAATATAAGCTACTTACGCTAGAGGGCTGCAATTTGGTATGTTTGATGACTGGAGGGTGGATGATGAATATATCAATTTACAGCCCTCTAGCCTCAGTAGTTTTTAAGACCTGAGGGCTGACGGACAGACAAATAGCCATCTCAATATTTTCTTTTACAGAAAACTAAAATCGGGATTCTGTCAAAGACTTCGGGCTGTCACTGAGACAGTTAATTGCGAAGATACTCTCCCACTTAAGAGGTTTACTAATATGGTGTCCCTTTTTAAGGGCAATGCAAATCCACGGCTAAAATTATAATGTAATGATGGCGAGAGAGAGAGAGAGAGAGAGAGAGAGAGAGAGAGAGAGAGAGAGAGAGAGAGAGAGGAATTGGGTTTGGGACAGAATATCGGGATTGATAACTGGAAAATGGTCTTGTTCCAACAACCAATTAGCAAATTCAATATGGATAAACAGAAGGTGTGGTATTGAAAGAGTGCAAAACTATAAAAATGGACAATTCCTTTTAATTACTCCATTCGAAAGATGGATAAAATGTGATGAAAGTAAAAGAGGGAATAATGAGTGCGGCATAGTTTCACCATTGGTGGAATTTGCATATTTCTTTTCCGTTCGCAATCGAATTTCTTCAATCTTATCGAAGACCCGATTTTAATCATTTCCATGGAAAAGTCTGTAAAAGTAGCAATAAAATAAACTGAAAAGATTCAAACGAAAACCTATGCATACACATTGTCTTATCATTAGCGAGGCACCTTAATCTTTATTATAATTTAAAAACTTATATATACAGTCCAGACCATGGATTTATTTTTTTACCATTGCACGTAAGCAAGAACAAGTAAGATTTCCTAAATGTTATTTAGGAAATCTTATTTAAGGAATATATGAGAGAGAGGGAGAGAGAGAGAGAGAGAGAGAGAGAGAGAGAGAGAGAGAGAGATTTTGTGTGACATTTGGCGAGTATATATATGAACCAATGTAAATGAAGACATCAATCATAAATGAATTCCAGCCATACCTACAAGGCTAAACAGAGTCTCTCTCTCTCTCTCTCTCTCTCTCTCTCTCTCAGCATGACTGTGAGGGTGTGTGTAAATTAAAGACTATACCAGTCTTTTTTGACATTAATCTTATACTATATTGTTTTTGTTTCCTGACTACTCAATTTCCTCGTTTGAAGTAAATCTCTACAACCATAAGATAATTTGAACACAGTAAGAAGATTTTCTCAGTTTGAGCATTTCAAAAAACCATACTGCGTTATTTTCATAGGCGGAAAAATACAAAGCAAAAGGAGACAGGATTTACAGTCTGTGAATCACGGGTATATATAGAGCTGATCCCCCGTTGCTTTGTGTTTTTATTCTACCTCTAAAGATCAGAGATTAAAGTCTGCAGAAACGTTGGATTTAAAAAGATAAAAGATTAACTGTTTTCATTGTGCTTTTGGAGTTTTGTAGTAATACTTCAAAAGTCACCTGAAGTTAGAATTAAAATCATGAGAAAAACAGATAGAAAACCATCTCATAATTATTATCTGAGGAACTGGTTTGTTTCCTAATTTTACACGTTTTAAAAAGGGTCTTCTTGTGAGATACAAATACAATATTAGCCTCGTGTTCACAAGGTTCATGATTACCTGAAGACAAAATGAAAGTTATTAGAAAGACAAAAAAAATTCAGTTCATAATTAGTGCCTCACGGGCTGCAATATTTCTTAACTCTCCATATATTAAAAAGGGTCTTATATTTAAATACAAATATAATATTAAGCTCGTGTTCAAAATGTTCAAGAGTTACCTGAAGACGAAGTGAAAGTTATCAGAAAGGCAGAAAAAATGCAGTTCATAATTACTGCCTGAGGGACTGCCATGTTTCTTAATTCTGTGTTTAGAATAAGGTGTTCTTGTAAAATACATATAAACAATATCAGGGTCGTTTTCACAAGGTCCTTGGCCCGATCCCTGCCCACCCCCACCAGTCTACCCTTTCACTTTTATGCAGCTCCACATTCCTCATTTTTATGATAAAACAATTCCCCTTGAGAACTTCAACCATCTTTTCAATTCTGTCTCATAGCCACGAGCTATGACAAGCTTCATGCTATAATACTCATTCTAGTATGTAATAAAAATCCACAATCATGTAAATGAATTGCATTCATATGCTAAAGACAAAACAAAGATTTCGAACACCTGGACGGTGTTCTCCTCAGTGTTTTCGTAAACACTGAGGAGGAACACTGTTTAGGTGTTCGAAAGTATTTGTTTTATTTTTTGCAAATTAATAAAATTCATTTAAATGATCGTGGATTTTTATTACATAACAGTTTATAACGATATTGTGAATTTCTTAGCACTCATTCTAGTTTCATTGTAAATCAAAATAATCATAATCTATCGTAGTGCCTGCGTAAAAAGTAAAACAATAGTGTTGAAATCACAAAAATGACATGGCACCATGTCATAACTAACTAACTAGCGTTCTAAGTCATATATTACGATACACTTGTATATTTTACATAGTGAATTATGCAAATCTGGCTTGTGAAATTGATTCTTATCATGTTTTTGCCAACTTACTAGTTTTAAAGTCTTTAGGGACATTATTACCTCGAAATATTTTAGGAATGCCAACCTCCATTACATTTTAAGCGTACCATTCTATTCCGAATTACTCAGCGGTTTGTTATTCATTCGATTACCCTCTAGTGTCGTTCTTTTAGGTTTTGGTAATATTACCTGGGCCAGAAAAAAAAATCACATAAACATGATTTAAAGCATTGATTAACAGTGCTTCAATCTTAAATATGATTTTTTAACTCGTGTGGAATATGAATTACCGCGGAATTCTTGTTGTAAGTATTAATTCACGTTTGCATTTTTTGTCAAGTAGTTCGAAATTATGTATGAAATTTTAGCCTGAATTATCATCGTGGAAAATTGATCGGCGGGTTTTCGAGAACCATAACTTTCAAGATTCTATTTTTATTATTAATGCTATTGAGTCTCTTCTATTTTTATTACACCAGTAGAATATAGATTGCATTGGTTTTTAAGTAAAGTTCACGAGGACAGAGTTCTGTATAAGCATGCACGCAAACGTGTGTGTGTGTGTGTGTGTGGGTGGGTGTTTGTGTGTGTGACTATGTGAAGGGGATTATTTAGTCAAAAGTTGACATAACGATCACATAAAAATAATATTGATAAAGGTAAATTAATAGATAATTGATACCTAATGCTGGTGCATATACATACATAAATACATGATATATATATACATATATATACATATATATTTGTATATATATGCAGATACATATGTGTATATATATACAAATTTTTTATTTATATATATTTACGCATATGTATATATATACATACATATGTATGTATGTATGTATGTATGTATGTATGTATGTATGTATATGTATGTATGTATGTATGTATTTATACATAAAACACTCCATATATAGTAATTTATTTCCATAGAAACCTTTTACGATTTATCTACTGTAGCAATTTCCATCAAGCTTACTTTTGAACAATTCATCCCTTAATACTTTCCCCCATTCTACTGTTGCAGTGCAGTGCTGATATGTGCAGGTTAGAGTAAACTTGAATCTCATCATTTTAGTGCACTGAGAAAACAGAATACCATCAACTAAAATTGAATTGAACACCTATATTGTCCTGGGGTGGAGATTATACGCTTGGGTTTGTAAAAGGAATGACAAGATATAAACCTAGTGCTTATCACCATCGAGTGATAAATTAGTAAATAAAAGCATTATAATTAGCATTATAGTTATAAAAAATGACAGAAATACGACCTCTGAAAATATCGTTAACTACTTCTAGTATAGTATTGTATATATATATATATATATATATATATATATATATATATATATATATATATATATATATATATATATATATATATATAACTATTTATCACATCACAGTGATTCATATACAATCAGAAAACTACAAACGCCGCTAATATCAATTCCACTCTACCTGAAAATAATATATTTTCATATATGTTACCCATAAGGGAATTTTAGTTGATAATAAGTCCACGTCCGTGAGGTCGAACCAGCGACGGACGAGGAATCAGACTACAGTGACACACTAACCAGTCGGGCACAAAGAGGTATAAGTAAATAACATCTCCCCATCATCTCACCCGTCGAACTCAGGTGTTTTGCGTTTGGAGACGATATCCACCCACCTCTGCCATGTTGACCGTGTAGTGCGTTTGTCGCACGTAGCCATATTATGACTATTTATCACATCACCGTGATTCATATACAATCAGAAAGCTACACGTCCTTTTTAATATCAATTCCTCTACCTCCGGAAATAATATTTTTCATATATGTTACCAAGGGAATTTTTAGTTGATACTCAGTCCACTGTCCCGTGGGGTCAACCAGCGACGGACGAGGAATCAGGACTACAGTGATACACTAACCAGTCGGCCTGAGAGTATAAATGAATAACATCTCCCCATCATCTCACCATCGCACTCGTCTTTGCATTTTGGAAATCGATATCCACCCACCTCTGGCCATGTTGACCGTAGTAGTGCGTTTGTCGCGACGTAGCCATATGTATGACTATTTATCAGCATCACCGTGATTCATATACAATCAGAAAGTTACAACGTCCTTAATATCCACCTCACTCTACCTCGGAAATAATATATTTTTCATATATGTTGCAAGGGGAATTTTTAGTTGATAATAAGTCCACCGCCCCGTGGGTGGAACCAGCGACGGACGAGGAATCAGGACTACAGTGACACACAAACCAGTCGGCCACAAGCAGGCGTATAAGTGAATAACACTTCCCATCATCTCACCCTGGTCAACTCAGGTGTTTTGGCGCTGGGAGACTATATCCACCACCTCTGCCATGTTGACCGTAGCGGCTTGTCGCACATAGCCATATTATGACTATTTATCACATCACTGTTATATTAATCAGAAAGCATAAATTTCATATGTTAGCTGAAGGCTTAGTTGATACACCAATGTCTGGCAAGATTTAATCAGGATCAGAGCCACAAGAGAGGTGGAGTAATATCTCTCCCATCATCTCACCCGTCGAACTTCAGGTGTTTTGCGTTTGAGACTATATCCACCCTCACCTCTGCCATGTTGACCGTAGTAGTGCGTTTGTCGCACATAGCCATATTGATGACTATTTATCACATCACCGCGATTCATATACAATCAGAAAGCTACAAACGTCCTTTAATATCAATTCACTCTACTCTTCCGAAATAACCTATATTTTCATATATGTTAACCGAAGAAGATTTTTAGTTGATAATAAGTCCACTGTCCCGTGGGAATCGAACCAGCGACGGACGAGGAATCAAAACTACAGTGACACACTAACCAGTCGGCCACACGGTCCAACATGGCGAGGTGGGTGGATATCGCCTCCAAACGCAAAACACCTGAGTTCGACGGGTGAGATGATGGGAGATGTTATTCACTTATACCTCTCTTGTGGCCGACTGGTTTGTGTGTCACTGTAGTCCTGATTCCTCGTCCGTCGCTGGTTCGACCCCACGGACGGTGGACTTATTATCAACTAAAATTCCCCTTCGGTAAATATATATGAAAATATATTATTTCGAGGTAGAGGTGAATTGGATATTAAAGGACGTTTGTAGCTTTCTGATTGTATATGAATCACGGTGATGGTGATAAATAGTCATAATTATGGCTACGCGATAAAACGCACTACCACGGTCAACATGGCAGAGGTGGTGGATCTGCTCCAAAACGTAAAACACCTGAGTTCGACGGGTGAGATGATGGGAGATGTTATTCACTTATAACCTCTCTTGTGGCCGACTGGTTAGTGTGTCACTGTAGTCCTGATTCCTCGTCCGTCGCTGTCTGACCTCAAGGGGACGGTGGACTTATTATCAACTAAAATTCCTCGGTAACATATATGAAAATATATTATTTCCGAGGTAGAGTGAATTGGATATTTAAAGGACGTTTGTAGCTTTCGATTGTATATGAATCACGGTGATGTGATAAATAGTCATAATATGGCTACTCACATAAACGATCACTCGGTCAACTATGGCAGAGGTAGGTGGATATCGCTCCAAACGAAACACCTGAGTTCGACGGTGAGATGATGGGAGATGTTATTCACTTATACCTCTTGTGGCCGACTGGTTAGTGTGTCAACTAGTCCTGATTCCTCGTCCGTCGCTGGTTCGACCTCTTACGGGACGGTGGACTTATTATCAACTAAAAATTCCCCTTCGGTAACATATATGAAAATATTATTTCCGAGGTAGAGTGAATTGGATATTAAAGGACGTTTGTAGCTTTCTGATTGTATATGAATCACGGTGATGTGATAAATAGTCATAATTATGGACTATAAAGTGACAAACGCACTACACGGTCAACATGGCAGAGGTGGGTGGATATCGTCCTCCAAACGCAAAACACCTGAGTTCGACGGGGTGAGATGATGGGAGATGTTATTCACTTACCTCCTCTTGTGGCCGACTGGTTAGGTGTGTCACTGTAGTCCTGATTCCTCGTCTGTCGCTGGTTCTGACCCCACGGACGGTGGACTTATTATCAACTAAAAATTCCCCTTCGGTAACATATATGAAAATATATTATTTCCGAGGTAGAGTGAATTGGATATTAAAGGACGTTTGTAGCTTTCGATTGTATTTGGAATCACGGTGATGTGATAAATAGTCATAATATGGCTACGTGCGACAAACGCACCTACACGGGTCAACATGGCAGAGGTGGTGGATATCGTTTCCAAACGCAAAACACCTGAGTTCGACGGCAGATACAGATGTTATTCACTTATACCTCTGTGGCCGACTGTTATGTGTCACTGTAGTCCTGATTCCCTCGTCCGCCGCTGGTCTCGAATTTCACGGACGTGTGGACTTATTATCAACTAAAAATTCCTTCTCGTAAATATATATGAAAATATATTATTTCCGAGGTAGATAATTGGATATTAAAGGACGTTTGTAGTTTTCTGATTATATATATATATATATATATATATATATATATATATATATATATATATATATATATATATATATATATATATACCTGAATACATACATACTGTATATATACAGTATATATATATATATATATATATATATATATATATATATATATATATATACATATAGTATATACATATATATATTCCCAAAATGAGCGGTATATATATATGCATGACAGACATACATATATATATTTCCCAAAATGAGCGGTATACGTATGCATGACAGACATGCGCTTTCAGTAAACGAAACATAATGGAGAGACTATAAACCTGAAGAAAAACCTACCATTTTACCCTCGAAGTAACAGTAACGCGGAAAAAGAAGTGCAGCTTGTTACTCGAAACACAAATCAGTTTCTACCTCTGGTTGGGACGACTAACTGGAATATCTTTTTCTTCCTTTTTTCCCTTCCATTTGATCAGTACTACATATCCCTGTGTGTGAGCGTAGACGTTGTAAAGTGGACAGTTTTAGAGGAAACTCTTGAAATGTGATTCTTTTTTAAAAGTGAAAGGTTATCCGATTCTTTTAAAATGTCTCTCTGTAAAATTGAAAGGAGCTTCGTCATAAAATTCTTGCCTTTTCTTTATAAGCCGAGTGATTCACCTGAAGAATGTCGTGGTGTGTGTCACATATTATGGAAAAATCATAGAGTGGGAAGTAACTAAACGGAAGATTATTGTAGTACAGTGAACTGAAACTGATTAACTGTATTTTAAACAGAAACTACAAAGAAGTCCACCACATAAAAGGATTTGTGGGTGAAGGATAGCGTGGGATTAGACACGATAAAATACTCAGTGTTAACTGAAAAGTCTATAACTAGAGAAATAAGCCGTATGCGGAATCCTTGAACTATGATAGACCTTACGATTGAATTGACAGAAAGGGCAATCAGGTTACTGAGGAAATATGGTAAAATGCACATGCATGAATATGTGGGCAAGAGAGAGACTGGTTTATTGCAAAAACTGAGCTGACGCAGTTTTGTTTTGCAGCCCTCTAGCCTCAGTTTTTTATTTTATTGAAGATTAAAGTTAGCCATAATCGTGCTCCTGACAACGATATAGGCCAGGCCACAACCAGGCCTTGGTTAAAGTTCATGGGCCGCGGCTCATGAAGGATTATACCGAGACCACCAAAAGATAGATCTATTTTCGGTGGCCTTGATTATACGCTGTAGCGGCTGTACAGAAAACTCGATTGTACTCAAGAAACTTCGGCGCATTTTTTACTTATTTGTTTTTTTTTATGTACATACAACTGCTTTATATCTACACGGGTGGAGTGTTTTATTTTCTATTTTCTCACATTTATTTATTAATTTTCCTATAACTTTTCTCTCTCTCTCTCTCTCTCTCTCTCTCTCTCTCTCTCTCTCTCTCTCTGTAGGCTTGTTTCCCTTTGGCGACCTCTTGTGGTTAATGGTCTGTTTACTCTGTCCATATGAAAGAAAGAAACTGATGCAGAATAAAAGACAAAGACTGCACTAAATGCGCTAGAAAATTAGTGGGATAAAAAAAATGAAATAGGAATGAATCGTTAAATGGTTGAATTTCAGCGCTCCAAAGAATTGCGTAAACATGATTATGGCAGAGGAAAATGGTGCAGAAAGATAATACACAGTAGATGGAGAAGAAAGCAGATTCAGAAATGAGAAGAACAGATGAAGGTATATCTGACATTAAATGGCAGGGGAAACTTGAAGGTAGATATCAGCTTTAATTGCGTAGGCAGGACTGAAAATAGGTCTATAAATGTAAAACAGATAAGTGAGGTCGATAAGAAGGCAGCTAGAACAGCTTCATGGAAGTGAATGTGGTTGTCGTTTGTATATGAAGAAAAAAAAATGTTTGTTGAATAGCACATATGCTATTAATAGAGAAATTGCATTTTCTTTGCTGTACGATATTAGTTTGTATGAAAAAAAATTAGTCTATTACTGTATATGGATGAAAAATTCTCAGTCACGGAAATATCAATAATAATGTTAAAATAATTATAAAATAAAGTGAATGCAAGCAATTACTGTAATATGTCTCACTTTTTCTTAAGCATGAGCGCAGAAACAAAGAAAGCAAGGATTTTATATGCATGAGAGTCACGATTTACGGGATATATTGAAATAATGATACAACTTCAAACAATAGTTACAAAAGTGCACCTGTTTGCTTATGAAGGTGTTATATTCTTTGTTACATTCTCTGTTAAATAAGCCTGCAAATGCTTGCATGTAGCCGCTTGTGTATTTACAGAAACACATTAAACATGATTACAAAACTACTGACAGTAATGATTAAGGTTATCTTAAGTCTGTATGACCAGATGGATAATAAGTATTATAATCAGCATCAGAAAACAGTATGTATACGCACTTATGGAATTTTCATCAATAAAATACATAAGTATTAGTATGCCGGTACAACCAGACAAGAAAATAAGAAAAAGTATTACTGCATACCGGCTCTACCTTTCACCTTGATTTCAGGTGAAATTATATTAGGTTAAAGTAAATGAAATCAGGTCAGGTTGGGTTAAGAGGGACTGGGTTAGGTTAAGTTAAGAGAGACTGGGTTACCATAGATTAAACGAAGTTTGGTAAAGTCGAGATATTTCTACACCATATTGGTGAAATTTTCTCTCCATATTTTCCCTTTTTCGTTTCACATTTGTAAAGAAGCTTCTTAAGTATAAATAAATGGATTTTAGAATACGTTGGGTGAGTGGGTTCCGTTCTCAGCTAGCACTCTGCTGGCCGCGAGATCGAATCTCCAACCGGCCAATGGAGAATAAGAGGAATTTATTTCTGGTGATAGAAATTCATTTCTCGCTATAATGTGGCTCGGATTCCACAACAAACTGCATGTCCCGTTGCTAGATAACCAATTGGTTCTTAGCCACGTAAAATAAATCTAATCCTTCGGGCCAGCCCTAGGAGAGCTGTTAATCAGCTCAGTGGTCTGGTTAAACCAAGGTATCCTTAACTTTTCTTTTTAGAATACGTATGACATTGCTCATCCCTTTTTCGCGCGTAAAGTTTTCTGATATGGGAAAACATCCTAACGAATGCACCCGGCCATAAGGCAAACAGAATACCAAAGAGAGATTTCCAGGAACTATCAACACTAATGCAGCGTTAGAAATAGACTGAACAATTTCTTCATGTTTTAACAAACTGGGGTACCCTAATTGGTTTATTGACAAGGCGCATCTCAAAGCACGCAAACAATTTTACTCCTTGCCTGCTAAAGATGAAATTTACAGAAAACCTGACGTTACCTTGCCATATTGCAAAAGTAATGATGGGTTGGTTAAGAAGAAAGGTAAATGTTATTGCTACGTACAGCTATCCGTGTACAATAGGAAACAAGTAAAAAATACGCCGAAGAAATCGGAGCAATCGATTTTCTGTACAACGCATAATGCTAATGCTGTATGATACTCTCGGCCATGGCCCATGAAACTCTCAGCTGTGGCCCATGAAACTTTCAGCCACGGCCCTATAGGGGCCTGTGTTGTTGGCACTCTAGCTGTGTCAGACGCACGATCATGGCTGACTTTAACCTTAAATAAAATAAAAACTACAGAGGCTAGAGGGCTGCAATTTGGTGTGTTTGATGATTGGAGGGTGGATGATCAGCATACTAATTTGCAGCCCTCTATCCTCGGTAGTTTTCAAGATCTGAGGGCGGACAGGAAAAAGCGCGGACGGACAGACAAATAATCATCTCTATAGTTTTCTTTTACGGAAAACTAAAAGTCTGAACAATTATAATAAAGCTGGGGATGAAAACAATAAGGAAGTGTACTAAGTACAGATTGTAAAAATGCCTACACAGAGGAATCAGGAAGATCTGTTGATCAGCGAATGGGGGAAACATAGATATGCAATAAGAAGGGGAGATATGAATAATCCTTTATTCGTGCACATATGATCTAACCATAGTGTTGACTGGCAAAAGAGTAAATTGTTATTCAAAACAAACAACACACAGGAAAGGAAGATAGTTGAGGGTTCCCTCATTAGGCCGGTACCTAGTAATTTTAACCTAAATGATGGTAACTATAAGTCTGACAGTTTGTTGTCCTATTATGTAATTCAAGCAACCAACCCTAACAAGATTGTCAGGTCGTTGAACATTTAACAATTGTTGTTTATGGTGGCAGTTTGGTAATGACTGAAGAAGGCTATTAACTTTTTCCTCTCTTAAGACTTGTAACTTTCCTTCTGTTATTGTCTTTTTCTGTAATCACCTGAAGAGAAGACCAGTTGGCCTGGAAACTGTAGTGAATTTTAACGTTTTAAAATATTTTTACAAAATACAAAGGAATTTCAATTCATTTTTTTTCTAAGAATTTAGGAGATTATGGCACGAGTTAAAATCAAAGGGAATGTGCCCATCAAATCTGTTGTGACATGTCTTCATTGTCATAAATAAAAATTACTGCTACGATGATATTTGTGTATATATAACATTAATATTGATAGTACATTATTTTTTCTTTTGCCATTATTGTTTCTTAAAATGATACTATATTCAGTAATTGTGCATTGACAATATATGTAATGTATATATTTCAAATTTTCTTTTCCACTTTCACACACACACCACACACACACACACACACACACACACATATACACACACACACACACACATATATATATATATATATATATATATATATATATATATATATATATATATATATATATATATATATATATATATTATATATATATATGTATATATATATATATATATATATATATATATATATACCTATCTTAATATATATATATATATATATATATGAGATATACAGAGAGAGAGAGAGAGAGAGATATCCTGGCAAAAAATCCGCTTGAAATATATTTTGAATTGAAATGACTCTTGTTCAAAAGTCTTTATCGATTATATTATATATATATATATATATATATATATATATATATATATATATATATATATATATATATATAAAAACATATGTTATACAATAAGACAATGACTTGTTACATGAATGGTTACGTTATTTTGATACATGGAACCGCATTTTTTTTTAGGTCTTTGAAAAGCATAAGTAAAAGATGGGTTTCGTGCAGAAAAAAAACATAGCTTGTTGTATACAATTTCCTAACTCGGATATCGTTTCTGAGAAGAAAAATAACATAAATAAAAATATCCATACATATAAGAAAAAATATCTTGATAAAAGTCTTTTGTATACAAAAGGGTTCTGAATAAAAAAGATAGAGGAAGAAAAATATTCCGATAGATAGCGTTTCAGACCAAAAGGTAAAGGGAACTATTCCGAGAGAGAGAGAGAGAGAGAGAGAGAAGAGAGAGAGAGAGAGATTTCCTTTTGCATTTCACTGAATAGAAGAAAAGTGGGAGTAATTTGATTGGTATACCAGAATCACTACAGAGTTGAATTAAGCTCAAAGTGAAATGCCAATCGGAACACGCTTGTATCTTGACTGCTTTGCAGAATAGGGAATGAGACAAAGGCTGATGAATGGGAGCTGGAAGTCACAGAAAAGACTGAATGTGGTAACAACAGAGGCGTTGCAACTATGGTAACAACGGAAGCGCGCTAACTATAAAGTATACCCTAGTTTTACCATACAACTGAGCTGATTAACACCTCTCCTAGGGCTGGCCCGAAGTGGTAACTATAGCGGCTTGCACTTCCATTGGTTGTGATGAGTATAATTATGCAGTATACTAATTCTAAGGCTGGCGTAAAAAAAAGTTGATAAATGCTTTGGCATCAAAAGACTGTTTTTAGAAAGTCCAGAGATGCATGGGTAAAAAATCTACGCTAATATCTACTGTGAAATATCTATTGTGAAACAGTATTCGCAACATTTAAGACCAGTATGTTAACTATTAATGGTACTGTATCTCTCGTGTCACTATTAAACTGGTAAAATAGTTTAATAGTAAAATATAGAACTGTACTGGCTTTACGGCGAAATACCTGAGGATAGGATTCTGCGTGCGCACAAGCACGAGCTTGCGGTTCTGTGTTCTTGTGACTATGTGAAGGATATTAGTTTGCCCTACATTCCTGTTGCATATGCAAAACTAAATGGAAGTCGGTTAATATAGAAGGATTCGTATTAATATAGGAGCCACGTCAAGTGTATTTCGCTAATAATAGCAGGGTTCTTCCCGGAAATATTATTATCGAAGAAAGTTGGTTAATTAAGATTTTCTGTTTTGACCTTAATTAAAAGTGTCTTTGCCTTCCCACCCCCTTGCCGGGCGTTCCAATAACGAATGAGCGTGCCAACGCGTAACTCTTTGAAAAGCACATGGCCAATTTCTTTGTCCTTCGTAAAAGAATGTATTTTATACCCGGATAGATGAGACTTCAGATAAATAAAAAAAAAAACAGAAATAATGACAGGGTGTGCAGAAAGATATGAGATAACACCAGCTGGTCAAATGATGACTGAATGCAAGCCTCTGAAATATTTGGGAGCAACAATATCCAGTCCAGGTTCCTTTGAGATGGAAATTATTGAAAGGCTAAAAAATATTGCTAATCAAATAGATATTTTTGAAAATACTGTTGACTGAAATTTTAATCGAAAATAAATGAACAAAAAGTGGAAATGATACAACGCCTGGGAGCATTAGGGTGTGTGTGTGTGTGTGTGTGTGTGTAAAGGTTGGGGAGTGGAAGTTATTTTTTTTATTTCTCTCATACGATCTATATTGTTATTTTGTCATGACTCATCGTGTGACAGTGAAGCTATTCTTAATGAATGAGTCGATTTAAGAATAGTAAGAATCAAGAAGGCATGAAATAGTGAAAAATATTAACATACCTAGATGAGTTCATTAGTCCCATAGGATCTGTATTGCTATTTTTCCAAGAGTCATCATGTGACAGTGAAACTGTTCTTAATGACTGTTTCGATTTGAGAATGAAGCTTTAAGAATTATATTAAGAGTCAGATACCAGGAAATGGTGAGAAATATTACCATACGTAGATGAGACAATGCAGAACATGAAACTATTATGTGACAGTGTCAGCTGGATTCCTTTGGGTAACCTAGTTCTTAATTGAAGGGGTGGATAGAGCTTTCGGCTAGCACGCTGTTGGCCCAGCGTTCGACTCTCCGACCGACCAATGAAGAATTAGAGGAATTTATTTCTGGTGATAGAAATTCATTTCTCGTCATAATGTGGTAATGTGGTTCGGATTCCACAATAAGCTGTACTGTAGGTCCCAGTTGGTTCTTAGCCAGGTAAAATAAATCTAATCCTTCGGGCCAGCCCTAGGAGAGCTGTTAACCAGCTCAGTGGTCTGGTTAAACTAAGATATACTTAACTTTTTCCTTTGGGTACCAGAAGAGTTGGGAGACCCAAACTTTCTTTAAAGAGATGAAAGACTGGAGGTAAGTGGAGATTAGTGGATTTGAATGCACAGGAAAGACATGAGTTGCAATGGCCTTCGAGACTATGATGATGATTTTACTGAAGTAATTAATCAGGATCTCATTTTTGACGCCTAGAGTCTGTTCTGAGTTTTTTTTTTCTATTGGTGCTTTCTTGCAAGTTTGTTACTGATCGTTGTTATACAGGTTTTCTAAAACATTTAATTTTCGTGAGTTATGGAAAATGACGTCATGCCTCTGCCGTCTTGACTCTATCTTGTATAAGAAAAATAAATAAATAAAAATAAATAATTAAAAACTGTTCGCAAACTATTTGCTTATATATATATGATCAATAATTGCTTTAGTCTTATAAAAAAAGATACCTCATTCTTTTTCATCTAGAAAGATATAACAGCTTTTTGGATTCTCAAAACTTCATTTTCCTTTGTAAAATAAGACTCGTACGGAAAAATAAGAATTGGTATATGAGAATACAACATAAATTTTTATTATTATCAATAAGTGCGTATATATCGGCAAGGGGTGTTAAGCATTCGAAAGGACGAATGAAATTTAATTCATTCTGGGATTCTCTGACATTTCTCTGACACGTGACTTGGTAAGATTTTGAAAGACCATAAACAACTAGTTTACAGAAGGTTTTCTTTCGCAAGAGGTATATAGAAAGAGTGAAAACACCCTTCCCCTCTCTTTAGCTCAGCCTTGGTGTGTTATTTCTCATCGTTCTTTTGTTTTCCGTCTTGCTTCTGTCCTGATTTTATTTTATTTTATTTTATTTTATTTTTTTGAAGGGGGTGGAAGGCTAAATTCCTCATTCGCTATTTTTCACTTTTCATTGCGGTATTTCAGGGGGAAATTCCGGAGAGGTAGACTAAAATAGCTCAGAGGAAGGATGAGAGAGGATATCCGAGAAAATTCGCGCGGTGAAGAATACCGTTAAAATAAAACTTCCTAAAATATGGACGTTAGTCGAATACCATTTTCTCTTTCTTTTCTCTGTTAAAAATTTTCTACTGACATCTAAATTCTAGTTCAGCCTAAACGTAGATTTTATTTTTTTTAGGTAAAATAATTTTGCAGAGATTTCTTGGCTTCATAGCGAAACAAATATTTGTTTAGTTTTCTCCGAATAGACGAATAAAGTTACTGTGGTAATACTGTGAGGTCCAGAGCTTTCAGGCCATCCTCGCTTCGAAACAAAAACCTACCTGACACACAGATCCAGCGCTCCTGATTCAAGCGATCTTTTATGCATTTTTCAGAAGATACTTTATGTCCTTGTCAGAACTGTAATTACTAATACAGTATATGTAAGGCATTGCGAGCTTTCTAACCACGTATATTTGAAATCTCTTCCTAATTTGCATATAGAATTGTTAACCATTCTTCAGGTGTAAGAAAACACATCTGACTGTGTACAGACGTCCCTCTCTCTAATGTCAAATTCTACTTTTCCACTCGCAAGAGTTCTTGACCTGTCAGAGGTTTTGTGTCAATAAATTAAAACACATTGACCTGCCTCTTACTCGCCGCCTCGTTATAATACTATCAGAGACTTCATAGGGTTTAGACAAAGGTTTCAATAAATATTTAAGATGATACTCTTTGTTCATTCATTTAATTATAAGGCCAATCGTGTTAGTTTATTATACGAAGAAACAAAAGAGCTCTGACGCGAAATAAATTTTGTGGGAAAATATGACACTTTGTTACAGCTATATCAAAAAACTGCTATTCCTTTCTTTATGCAGGAAACTGGATTTTGTTGAACACTTTTGTAGGTACAATGTTCATACGTATTTGTTAATCCTTCCTTTTGTTCTTTTCCTGAAATTTTTATTCATTCGACCGTCGCAGTTTTAGTTTCAATGTAATTTTTCATGCTACCAAATTCTTTACTGTTAATTCAAATAAAAATTATAAGAAAGCTAACTCAAAAGTGTACCATTCCATTTCAAATGGTACACTGTTGTTTCAAATGTGACCTTGATTTTTAGTTTTCTGTAAAAGAAAATTGTGCCGGTTTTGTCTGTCCGTCCGCACTTTTTTCTGTCCGCCCTCAGATCTTGCAAACTACTGAGGCTAGAGGGCTGCCAAATGGTATGTTGATCATCCACCCTACAATCGTCAAACATTACAAATTGCAGCCCTCTAGCCTCAGTATTTTTTTTTATTAAGGTTAAAGTTAGCCATAATCATTAGCTACAATAACGGTATAGGATAGGCCACCACCGGGACATGGTTAAAGTTTCATGGGACGTTGCTCATACAACATTGTACCGAGACCACCTAAGGAGAGATCCATTTTCTGTGACCTTGAGTATACGCTGTAGTGGCTGTACAGAAGCATTCGGGTCGTTTCGGCCGTAAGTCATTTAGGCCGTAAGCACGTTTACGTGCAAAATGGGCGCCGTGTTTAGTACCAGCCCCTTGGGGATGTACGTAAAACATGAAATAATAATGGTAAATACCATAAACATAAATACCATAAACATAACGTCTTACATTGTTTTGGATGTTACGGCCTAAGTGACTTACGGCCGAAACGACCAGGACCGGTACAGAAAACTCGATTGCGCCGAAGAAACTACTGCGCATTTTTTACTTGTTTTTTTATTTATCACTTGAATTTAGGAGAAGGTTCTGTTTAGGAAAAAGAGGAAATTTACATAGAAAGACACAGAAAACAAACATCAACCACCAACGCAAAATATATTATTTGTTCTTTGAAAAAAAAACTATAAATAAAAAGAGAGAGGAAGGGGACACTGAAATTAATTAACCAGTTAACTGATTAGCAATAAATGAAGACTGCCTTAAATTAAAAATTCATTTTCGTACCGGGTAGCTCTGCCGTTGAATACCGAATGTCTATTGCAGATTAATTAGATTCGGGCGTATCCTAGGACGCTCACATTGACTGATAAATTACCTGTTCATTATTAAATGAAAGAAGATTCATTATTAAATGAGAGAACACGTTCGAATTCATTAGCGACGCGTTCTTCCTATTTCCACTCCCCGCCGTATGCGAAGACTTGGCTTCAGTGATGATTACAGTAGTAGGTAAGAACATAAGGGGTAATGATAAGGGTTGGCATCCTATACCTTTCAGCTGGGGATTTTAATGGAAACTTTGAGCTCATATGACGACGAACAGTAAAATTTAAACGATATGGTAGGGTTTCTTTGACTGTCAGAGAGAATTAATTAAAAGCTAAAATACGATAGAATTAATTAAAAGCTAAAATACGACTGCCTGATAGAATTTAGCAGACATGGAAGGGTTTCTTTGACTGTCAGATAGAATTAATTAAAAGTTAAAATACAACTGTCTGACAGAATTTAGCAGACATGGCATGGTTTCTTTGACCGTCAGTCCTAAGTAAAATCTGAAATACGACTGCCTGTTAGAATTCAGCAGTCGTGGTAGGGTTTCTTTGACTGTCAGATCGAAGAAAAGGCTAAAATACGACTCTGTCTGACAGAAATTACCAGATAAGTTAGGGTTGCTTTGACTGTCAGAATATAAATAAAAGCTAAGATGCGACTATTTGATATAATTTAGCAGATATGTTAGGGTTTCTTTGACTGTTAGATCTAAGTAAAGGCTAAAATAAGATTTGATGGGCACTATGAATAATCACGGTGACATTTAGTTAGACTCTACAGGATAATTCTCTCTATTCAATACATATTTGAGTTTGTATTAATCATAGTATTTCCTAGCTAAGATCTTTGATTTGAAACGCCTATTCTAGGTTGCGCAATATACGTTAACACTGGGAAATCTGAGTATGATTAAGATACATTATTTTATTAGGGTATTCATGTAAAGAAATCAGCTTTATTGTCCCGTGTTATTTGATTTCGTGTGCATGTTCAGCTGTATTTCATATGCCTTTTATCCTTTGGAATATGGTAAATAAAAATTTTTCATCTATTATACAGATTGATTTTTACAAGCTGAAATATGTGGTTGCACGCATTCATTCACATATACATCTGAATAATGCTACAGGACCAGCGTGATATTAATTTAACATTGTTTGGGAAAGTGCCTGTTAATGAAGATGTAAGGAGCACCAGGTGATTTAGTGAATGAGACCGACCAACTGGCCATGAAATGTACGGTGTGTCTGGACAGAGGAAAGCGCAGCACTCCTTGGTATAGGAATTAATATGATACAGGTAATGTCAAGACTTACAGGTGCTTAATATTTTCAAGTCTAGCAGATTTTCAGATGAAAAAACAGTTGATAAGGAAAGCGTATTGCATGTTTACACAAAGAAGAGGGCTTTCGGATGAAATGTTTGCCATGAAGCAACTGAGTGAAGAATCCGAGCGGAAAAGGAAAAGCTGTAAGTGGAGTATGTGGATAAGAAAATAGTATGACGGAACTCACGGAGCTGTGAGGTGGAAGGTAGTGAGAATGCAAGATATACGGTAGAAATACATTTTCTGATAGACATCAAACGTTTTTATATTGAAAGTGATGGGAAAGCAACTGGTTTGGTGTAAAATTCTGCTTGATACAAGTGATTGTTACGCTTCATTGACCTTTATTTTTAGAAACAGAACAGTGTAGTAAAACAACGAGAAGACAAGAGATATATTTGCAAAGCACTGGAACTGAAACAGACGTGAATGGCGAGTGCAGGGGATAATATCTGCAGATGTCACAGTGAAAATACGCGGCAGAAACTTGTACGAAAGTTTGAAAATATTTCTAAAAAATAATTAAAAGTACATGTATAGAAGCATTCGGGTCGTTCCGGCCGTAAGTCATTTAGTAAGGTTAAATGGTTTAACCAGCCCTTGTGAAATAAACAAATACCATAAACATAAGGTCTTACATTTTGGATGTTACGGCTAATACTGCCGAAACGACCAGGACCGATATTGGAAGTAAATAATCTGTTGATATGTTAATCTGTAGTTAATCAAAGCAGTGTTCTTTGAGTAAATATAATGACTGATGTTAGGATAAGGAAAAAGTCAAGTCAAAGGATAGTGTATACAAAAGATTGGCAATAGAAGAAGACATTCTATAAAAGCCAATGTCAGAATATTTTAGGGGATCATTGAGACCATATTTTTCCACTTTATAGAAGGGAAGTTCAGATAATGAGTTTGAATGAAAAAAAATCGTTCCGAGTTGCATTGTCTATGTTGGATATGTGTAAATAAAAACATAAAAATACTGAGAAATGCGAATTTGGAGAAGTGGCACACATGCCAGCAGAAGTGAAAAAAACAGAACACAGTGTTCTGATGGTATTCGAGGAAGAGAACGGTGGGCGTAGGGTGATGAAGAATGTCTCAAGGCGTGGTACAGTGAATGACAGGGGTCCTTAATATCCAAGAAGTGAGAGAACGCGAACAAGATAGATGGGAGTGGCGCAGTTTACATAAGATTGCTGGACGGTGATTATTGAGACTTTCGTTACGTTTACGACGCAGTTGAGGGATAAATGTTATGTTTTCTTCTCTGGATATACCCACCATTATTAAGGCACGCGAGGATATATATATATATATATATATATATATATATATATATATATATATATATATATATATATATATATATATATATATATATATATATATATATATATATACATATATATATATGTGTGTGTATATATATATATATATATATATATATATATATATATATTGTTACGTGTGAGTCTTGGTTGATCATGTATTATTCAATTTACGTAATTCTTACGGCCCTGCAAACCAAGATTACACGTAACCTGCCACTTGAAGCCAAAAGTTAACCTCAAAGACAGACGTTAATTAGCCAAAGGTCGCCAGTTAAGGGTTATTAACCTTTACAAAGAATATTTGAGATGAATTTGATTTTAAACGCAACGGTTCTTCCGAACATTCGGACGCTAGGCATAAAAAGCATCGAGATTTAACCTGATTTTGCTTACCCTAAATCCTAGGTATTTTACTGGAATAACGGGGTTGAAGCTCACAATATAATAATTAGGCTTAATCTAGACTTCGTAAACACATATACCCTAAGTGGGGGATGAAGGAGGAAACAAAGAAATGCGAAATACAGAAAAAGATAAAAGAATGGGCGAAGTTTTGAACAAAAGCGACTTTACCTTAGGGCCGAACGTTGTGCGCACCAACACCGGCTGGGGTTCTTCAAATTGTTTCTTCACTTCACTAATAGGATAATAGACAAAGAAAAGGAGAAAGGCCCGTCGGACATGTGGTCTCTCCGAATGCCCAGTCTCTCTGCCGTTCCTGACCGGCCTGGGTCAAAACAGGCCTACAGTCATGCCTTAGGCGTCTACGCTCTGTTAAAAAAACATTCGCCACGAGAGACAGGTAAAAAAAAAAGGACCTTAGGACCACCTATTTTTAAGGCTGATATGGAAATTTTCCTATAGGGTGGAAGGCCCTAACTCACCTATCCCATTCTCCAACGGACGTTAAAGGTTTTGAACTGGAGACGCTTCTAGCGTGGGACAAAAGCAATTTCCTGTCTTGATCAGGCTGATACTACTTATCCTAAATGTTCGAGGGCGAACAGCGTAAATATTTATAAAGCTCCCCCTTAAGAGGGCCTTCACTCCCTTTTCAGGCGTGAAGGTCTATACTAAGCAAGCTGTTCGCCTCTTAGGTTACTCTCCTTCCCTGAGCAGATTAGTCCTGGTTAGCCTACCTAGCTACAGAACTACCTAACCCTAGATAGGATATGAGCTATAATCACTACTTTACCTAATTCTAGCAGTACTAGAAGGTGCTTACGGTTATTATAGGCTACCTCCTACAATCATGATGTGTTTTAGACCTAGCCTAGTGGTACATTCTATGATATTCCCTAGCCTAACCTATCCTAACCCGACCGTAGCACCAACATAAGAATTAATATTCTAACTAAATTACAACATGGTTTATTTTTAATACAATTAATAGTTACTAGTTAATTCATGAGGGTTGCCTCATATGATAAATGGGTGCCTCACTGAGGTCTTAGGCCATGCGTGTCACGAGCATCGTGGCTCGTTTCACAATAGTTAAGATTACTGAAATTAGTTAGGCTACTTACATGATTACTGCGGCTCGGTGGTAAGTGGAAGGAAATAAGGCTACTAAATTGATGTATCGTCACTTTAAGGCGGCCTAGGCTAGGTACAAATAAAAGGAAGAGATCACACTGGCTACCTTCTCTGGCAAGGGGCCAGGATCACTCTTAGCTGTTAGGCACTGTGCTGAGGGCACTGGTGCCAGGATGAGCCTATAGCTCGGCAACTACTGGGCTCTCCTCGCCCCTTCTTCTTCTTCTTCGGGTTCCTCCAAGGCCTATCAGTAGCTGGCTCAGGTGATGATGAGCACCGCTCCGGGACAGGCCAGAAGGGCTGGCGGCGCGAAGTCAGGGCAACTGCAAAGCTGCGGGAGGACTCCTACTCCAGCTGCTGCGACAACGGAGCGAAGCGATCTCGACTTCTCGTCCGAGGATGCCAGTTCCTGGTCTTCCAAGGAAGGGGGTACCATTTCGACCCTCCAGGGTTCATCCTGAGTCAAATTTCCAAAGAAAAAGCTTCAGGTGCTGGAGGCTCTCCAGTCGCGATGATCAACTGCATGGGAATCCTAAATCTCCGGAGGAGGATTCGCCATGATTTAGACCCGCATAGGGCCTTTTCCATTGTGGCTCAACGTCCGGGGCGGACGGGTCTGGCACTGCTCAGTGCTCGCAAGTGGCACTGGCAGCAGTTGAGGGTCAGGCATGCCTGACAAGGGGTCCGGAGGTGCAATACCTCTCGGACGACTTCTGGGTTTGGCTGTGGCAGAGATTCCGACCCAGCAGGAGATCCTCTCCTGAGTTTTGTTGAGGGGCGCGGCTGGGCGTTGCTTGGTTGGGCAGCCCTCCCCAATTTGTGGAGTGGTCTGCCCGCTTGCACGTCCTGCAGCGCACTGCTCCTCCTGAATCTCTCTCGCGGGAGGGGAAGACCTCTTGGTGGGCCAGCCCTTCGCAATTGGAGAGAGGCTGGGCCTGGAATAGTTTGGGTTGTGCCCTTCCGCGGACCACTTTGGTGGGCGGAAGGTGGAGGTTTGTCATGGTTGAGAGTTTACATGTGGCCTCTGTGGAGGAGGTAACGCGGCTGGCGGAGTGGCGTTGTGAAGGCCTCGCAGAGAAGATCCCGACAACAAGAAGACCACTCCGGGCCGAAATTAACCACCTACCACGCCATGGGTGGGGTATCGTGCCCCAGGTGTCATTACCTGGAGTTGGACCGAGGAACGGTAATGGTGTGGCCCTCTATCCACTTCCATTTCCCACCGGTTTCTTCGTCAACCATGGCACCGGCTGGCACTTGGGCCCTAGTGATCAGGCTAATGTCTGCCGCCAGTGTCTACTGTGACCGGAAGGGTCACTGGCAGGCTAGTGCTCTGAAGAGGGGCGACCGAGATGAACTGGGTTTCCAGTCTCTCGGGGTAAAGGATCCGTGCGGACCAGCAGCAGAAAATGAAGTGCTGATTAGGTTGACAAATTTGGTGGTGGGGACATGATGTGGACAGGCCGGAGATCCAGCATTGTAGTGGCTAGCAGCCCCACAGGATCTGCACGGCCTTTTGGATGGGCTCCGGTGGCCTGCAGTAACTGTTGGAGGAGAGGCTGAGCGGATGAATCGGGAGCGGAGTTCTGGCTGGTAGGGTTAGGCTGCTTATTAGTGCCGAGTTTGTATCGGCACTCAGCTTCAGCGCGGCCCCCTTCTGCAATAGTTGCATATGGTCTTCCTAGGCAGTCCATTCTTCGGGCGAGTGGAGTTCGAGAGGTAGGCCGGAGGGATGATTCGCTTCTGAGAGGTGCTATGCGACTGATTGAAAGTTTCCCACGAATCAGCCATGCGACAAGCTTCCATAAGTGTGGAGGAGCTGTTTATCGTTAAGATATACCACAAGGGCCCTGGCACACATTTGAAAAGGTCTTCTAGCATGGTCCGATTGAAGAGATCCTAAAACGTCGTGCAGGCCAAGGAGTCCCGAACCAGCGCGTACCGGACTGGGTTTTGTGACATGCCCATTCCGTCCAAGACCAGCCGACTTCCTTGGCAAGACCTCGGAACCGTTGTCTCCATTTTCTGGGAGTTATTTCGTGAGGGCCTTTGTAATGACTCTACAACTTCCGCCATGTTGCCTCTCTGGCTCTTTCCAGTGAGCGAAGCGCTGCCTGGCTTTTTCCTCCATATGCTTGGCTAGTATTAAGGCTCTCTCGTCTCCGTGGTGCTGTAGTTATCGAAAAGAGCCTCGATCTCCTCCAGCCATGCTTCTGGCTCGTCCTCAGTCCACTTGGGGACTAGAGAATTGATGCTCAGAAATTGGAGCGTTTGATGCAGCAGGTGTAGGACTGGGGCTTGATGGCTAGCCAGGCTTCGGTATTCTCCATTTTCGCTCTCTCAAGCTCGAGCTCCCTTCTCCTTTAGGGCTAACTCAGTTTCCTTTTGCAGGCTAACTCATGCTGTCTCTTCTTTCTTCTCTTCCTCTTCATATTGCCTTTGCTCGGCTTCATACTTCCTCTGCTCAGTCTTTCTTCCTCTCTCACGCCACAAGTCGTCCACTTGCTCCTAACCCAGGTGGTAAGTTCCCGAGCACGGGTGAGACCTGCCGTCCCCAGCCCCAGGAAGGTTTTATAATGTTCTGCTGCCATGGTTCTGGTGGGGAAGGGCGTCTAACCGGTCGACGGGCGTGCCTGGGCAGCGAGAAGTGTCTCTTCAATGACGTGGCACCCTTTCAAAGGTGGCACTGTAGTTTGGGTGTGCCGTGTACCAGTCACACTGGTGGCACTCAAGTATCCCTAGGCACTGGTGCAGGTTAGGTCCCAGAGGAACCTTCTCTTCTGTGTTCCCTTTGTTTTTCTTTTTGGCACTTATGGTGCCAATGTGTTCCTAGGGACCCTCTGAGTCCAAATAGGCTATATGGGAGAAAGGCACTCTACACCCCTGCAGAGTGCAACAATGGAGAGAGAAAGGGAATGAGAGAGAAAGGGAAGGTAAAGAAGAGAGAGAGAGAGAGAGAGAGAGAGAGAGAGAGAGAGAAGTAAGCTATTCAAGTGATGACAGTGCTGCAAATTGTTGGCACTGTGGAATAAAGTGAATTTGGTTTTTTTTTTTTCTTTAAAGATCCTCATGAGTGGCTGGTCCCAGTACCGGCCCCAGTGCTGGCCCCTTCTTCTTTCAGAGGGTGAAACTACTGTTTGCTTCGGTCTGGATAGCAGGCCTCACTTTCGACCGACAGTTTATCACTGTATTATAATTACTCTTAACTT
Source organism: Macrobrachium rosenbergii (assembly GCF_040412425.1). NCBI lineage: Eukaryota > Metazoa > Arthropoda > Malacostraca > Decapoda > Palaemonidae > Macrobrachium > Macrobrachium rosenbergii. The sequence goes on from NC_089799.1 coordinate 17,712,735, forward strand.
GTCCTCATCTATTGTGGGACAGAGGCGTTTCTTTTAATTGGTTTATTGTATTCGAATTAATTAGCCTAGTGTCGGCCATTCTTTCTTTTGAAGAGGGTCACGTACACTTTAGGTTAGGAATGCTACTTGAACGAGAGAGAGAGAGAGAGAGAGAGAGAGAGAGAGAGAGAGAGATTTTCAATCAAAGGGAATTGCTGCTTGAGAACATGTAAACAAAGATTTTATACATGCACAATGGCATGGATCTTAATAAAATGATATAGATGCGTCGTCTTGACTTCCTAGGATGGCTTTATTATCTTAATTTTCTGGGAGCCAGCGTCACAAGTTTATCGTAAAATTTAAATTCTCTTTTATATGATTTTTATAACAGGTATTCGTATAGAACTTGTGGTATTACTCTAACTAAGGCCTATCTTTTGCCTAAATTATCTTTTGTTTTTTTTTTTTCTTTGCTAAGATATTAGAGGTGGGTTCGCTACGAAAAAGCAAAAAAAAATGAATGACCCTCAAGAGTGGCTCGGCAGAGTCTGGTCATGACAGCGGATGACAATAACAAGGTCTTAAGATGGCGGAAAGTCCCGTTAGGCCTAAATTTCAAAACAACCTCTGGCGAAGGGGACACCAAAATGGCCGGTCC
>NC_089799.1:17715874-17730874 GCF_040412425.1 Macrobrachium rosenbergii
ATTGGTCAAGTAAAATTCAAACCATTAACTCTCACTCAAGTTTTAAACATATACCTGTTTAATTAAGTGTTCACCAAAAATATTACTGACTGCATCCTTATAAGTATTCCTCTGAAATCTCACATATAAGTATGCACTGACAAAATACTAAGTAATGCTAACACAAAACAGTTACACTAATTATAAAATTAGAGTAATGTGATAACACAGACATATAAGAATGAAATATGCAAAAATGGAAATATATCAACAGTAATTTCACTAAGACAAAATATGTTTAAAGATTATATCAATCTTTCAAAAGATTACCTTTCACTTTCAAAAAAGATTAAACTCATCGTCTTTCTAAGACTTTACTCATCTAATAACACCAAGTCACAACGATATGCATTTAGTAAGATATAGTTAGCAGCCACATTAAAACTCATTAAAGTTGTAGACATAAATCTGAACAACTACCCAGGTCTTCACTAAAAACATTGATAATAGAGATCAACACAAGTATTCACTTTTAAAGAGAGTACACTCACCTCTTAGTAAAATAATAATAACTCTCTTTTTACTTAAAACATCACTTTATCTTCTTAACATAATAAAAAAACCAGTAAACATCACATTACCTTTTACAAGTGGTACACCATTATACACTTTTCACAATGCTTGTAAAATACCAATATCATTCTTACAAAATATGTATATAATTTCGTGGATGAATTTATCAAAACTTATACATATAGGAGAGCAACCAGTATAACACCCTTATACATGAGTGATAATTGAGAGAGAGAGAGAGAGAGAGAGAGAGAGAGAGAGAGAGAGAGAGGGGAACCTTATGCCAGTAACCCCTTTGCCTAACTAACTGTTTTTTATTCAGTACTCCTCTTTTATCTTCAAGCCCTCCCAGAATACTCAAAGAATACACGTAGGGAATACACAGAACACTTTATTCCTCTTCTACAGAATACACAAAGAATACACACAGAGAATTCTAAGGCTAAGAAGGAAATATGCCAGAGCTCTTATCTGTATGATAGACATCATCTGCTCACTCAAACCACCTGAGCAAACAGAAAGAAGTATTTTGGACCAAATCCCGGGTTGGCTGTCAACGTGTCAACTTCACCTCTCCTACTTACTCATCCTTTCTACTCAGATTATGGAAACATAATAGACATAGACAAAGATAATAACCTCAGAATAATCACACAGAACAAATGTGTAACAAGCATTTGGCCGATAACTGTCAACTCATCAACAATAAGCAAAGTGGCCCTTGCCTTTCTTCTTCACCCCAAACAGCTGTGTCAATACAGGATGTAAGATCTGATAATGGTTCAAAACTATCTCTCTACTCGGGCATGTTACAAATTTGAGTTCATAACACTTAGTATTCATTTTAATATACTGCACAATATATTAAACAAACAAAAAAAACATTTCAAAACATATTTCAGAATCACACGATACACAATTTATCTGTAGGAAAAGACATTTTAAGATCATATTATCATATCTCACAACAAATGACGAATCTGGAAGCGAAACATAAAAATTTCCACAGAGACACATATCATATTTGTAGAATGGTTTTATATATTATAACACATTATAATATTCCTCCCCTCAGAAGATTAATTATCCCAGGTTTGAATCCAACGATTCGGAATGGGATAAATAATCTACAATTACACTGCTCTCTCCAAAAATGTTCTCTCTCTTTACACAACAAGATTATACAATCAATCAGGGGAATTACTAAGGTTGAAAAACTTCCACAAAATAGGCAATAAACTCTAGGCACATTCATAAATCTTTGCAACTCTTTCGCCATGTATCTTCCTCTGTCGTTTTCTTCTCACTGGAGTTTCAGTCACATAAGTTCGATCACTTAACTTTTCTGTTATCGTATATGGACCTTGAAATTTATTTGTAAGGGGCAACCTTTTCACTGGTAAAAACACTAGAACTTGCTGTCCAAAACTAAAATTTCTTAGCTTAGTCCTAGCATCATACTTTCTTTTCATTTTCTTTTGGCTTGTCTTCAGATTTTCTAAAGAGAATTTTCTAATTTCTTTTAACCTTTTCCTCAAGTTCTTCACATATTCTCCTTGGACTTCCTCTTGATTTTCTTCCCAGTTCTCTGCAAGAATTTTCAAAGGACCTCTCACGTCTCGACTGAAAATCATTTCGTTTGGCGAACATCCCATACTTTCTTGATAAGCATTTCTAACCTCAAATAACATTATAGGTAAACCAACATCCCATTCTCTTCCTGACTCATTACAGTACTTGGTTAACATACTTTTCAAAGTCTGGTGGAACCTTTCCAAGGCTCCTTGAGTCTCTGGGTGATAAGCTGTAGATAACTGTTGTTTCACTCCTAGCAAGTTCATCACGTCCTGGAATAATTTTGAGGTAAAGTTCGTTCCTCTATCACTTTGTACAATTTCTGGAATTATGAACTTGGAGAAAAATTCCACCAACTTCTCAGCAATTACCTTTGCACTTATACTTCTTACAGGAATCGCCTCAGGATGTCTTGTTACTGGACACATTAACGTCAATAGATATTCATGTTGTTTCTTCGTTTTTGGAAGTGGACCAACCACATCTATTATTACCTTGCTAAAGGGTTCTCCTCTAACTTCTATCAGTTGTAGGGGACCTTTTTGAATAGTTTCATTTGGTTTTCCAGCTATCTGGCATGTATGACACTCCCTGCAAAATTTGCTAACATCCTTGTGAAGTCCAGGCCAAAAAAAAATATTTCATAACCTTCTCAACAGTCTTCCTGATTCCCACGTGTCCAGACTCGTGCGCTACTGCTACTACTTGCTTCCTCAATGGATACAGAATCAAAACTTGATGATATTCACCCCATTCAGCATTTCCTGGTGTATCTTCAGGTCGATGCTTCCTCAGTAGCAATCCTTCCTAGAAGTTTGTTGCATCTCTTCTTGATCAGCAACTTTGAAGAATAGATCAGCCAACGTTGTACCCCTCTTCTGCAGTTCCATTAACTTCTCTCTAATCACTTGACCAACTTCAAGGGCTGAACTCTCAATATCTGTTAATTCTGCTTCTGTAGTTTCACTACTGTCTTCAGGAACACTTTGACTACGCGGAGTCTCTTTAATAACAACAGAAACCTCTTCTTCTTCGGAAATCTCTTCATTACTAACACTAGGGGAAACTTCACTTTCCTGGAATAGCTCTTCTAAGCTCAAAGATCCTTCACTTGATCCTTCTGGTGCAGGTAAATCCTCAGTTGCTTCACTTCTATGCTCAGTTCTCTTCATACTCCTGGTAGTTACACAACTTGGAAACAGGTGGGGTTTTTCTTCTCTAAATCTACTGTAGACTAATCTCAACGGTTTGTCTGTCACTATAGGACAAGGAACGAAGGGAACACCACCAACTTCATTACCCAGTAAAACATGCACACCTTCAACAGCTAGTGAGTCCTTACTGCAAAATCAATGTTTCCTGTCACTAATTCATAGACAAATGAAGCAGCATATAGAGTTACTCTCTCCTCCTATAACTTTAAAACAACTGAATCTCCGAGACTTTTCTCCAACTGTGGGTGAGCACCATGAATTACCATACTACGGTTACTTCCTATATCACGTAATATCTTCACTGGTACCTGTCCACTCAAAGAGGGAGTTGTCAGCATACCTTCATAGATATATGGCTTAAAAGCCTCCTCACTGTTCAGCCACTCACTACTGGAAGTTGCGTTTCCACTGATTGCTAAGCATTCTGCTTGTCTCGTTTCATTTTTTCCCCCACTGTTCTTCGTAGTTGGCTTTACCTGGTAACCCCTTATCACCTGTCCAACTGGCTTAACCTGCTGGTGCACCTTGAAGCAATCTCGACTATAATGTCCTACTCTTCCACACTTGTAGCAAACAACATTAGTTTCCTGCATCTGTCTTGAGAACAGACTAGAAGGGGCGGGTTTAACATCTCCACTGCTGTGGGGCATCCTGGCTTTGTACTGGTATAGCATAGAGGGGTTTTCAGTACTGTTTTTAAACTTGACTGAGACCTATAACCTGTGAATTGTTAGTTCCGGTACTTGACATTATAAATCTTTTTGCTGATATTATGTTATAGTCCTCGCTCAGGGTAGCAGTTTTATCAAGTTTCTTCACCTCCCTCTCTCAAATAGGCCTTATAGGTCTCAGGAATTCTCCTAGATATTGCTCTAAGACCACTAATTCCTTCAAGTTCTGTCCATAGACTTAACTTTAGCCGCCTCCAGCCAAAGGTCCAAAACACCTTTCATTTGTAGGCATAATCCAAGAAAGTTATCTTGTCATCCTTTCTCAAAGATCTGAATCTTTCATTGTAATATTCTAGGGTCATCTGATAAACCTCTGTAGCACATTGTGTTTGAGTACCTTTGTACTTTTTGTACACTGATCAGCTGATAAGGATAACAGGCACTTCTTCCTTTTACTTCAATCAGAATACTCTGTAACAAGACTGACCATTTATCCCTGGGCATCTTCATACCTGAAGCCACTTTTTTCAAAGTGATCAAAAAACTCATCTGGAGCTTCTTCTGTAAATTTTGGAATTAACTTGCACCTTACTACATCAAACACAGGATCTGCATTACCTGATATAGTTATATGGGTTTACAGGTAGTATGGATCGAGCTCTGATTAACTCCAACTCCCTTTCATGTTTTGCTCTTTCCCTAACTTCTTCTTGCCTCCTTGCTCTTTCTCTATCTTCTTTTTCTTTATCAGCCTGCATCTGCAGCTTAAGTAACTTTTCTTCTGATTCTAGCAGCTTCAGTCTATCCCAGTTTTCTTCTGTTTCTAAACTTCTAAGTTCTGCCTCTACATCACCGATCTCATTCTCTTGCCTTAGCATATTTGTAAGTTCTACCTCAGATGCATTCAACAATTCATATACCTCCCTTAACTCTCTGTCTACTTTACCAGAGCTTATTAATGCTTGGATTGCGACACACTTGACTTGTGCCTCAATCATATCAATAGTAACATTACCCCCACATGTGGCTGCTAAGAGAGTCCACTGCACCTTAGTCAGGCGAGATTCAGATAACTTTCTGATGGTTGGAGTGCTAAGAAATTCCTGAACTTCAAACAGAGCCATTTTCTCCAGTTTACTCAACAAAAGCGTTTACAATAAACTTCAAAATAATTCTGTGGTTACCCTCCTACTAAAATAAATTCCTAACACCAATAGTATAAAAAATAAACCAGAGTGATATTCTGTTTAGTTCTTCCCGGACAATGGGCACCAAATATTTTTTTTAATTCTCTCAGGTCTGGCCATCAAATATTTTATCATGGTTCGATCCTGGGTTCAATCCCATTCAATCTTGTTCTGTCTGTTTAATCCTGTTCAATCTCGTTTAATCCTGTTCTTTCTCGTTAAATCCCGTTCCTTCCTGGGTCTGGCCATCAAATATTTTGTCACGAAGTGATCGAGTACCTCGTTATTACACAGATATTAAGACCAAAAAGTTACCTCACTTCAGCCAGACACTTGAAACCTCATAACAAAAATATTAAGAAACTTGCTCATCACTTGGAAAAATCAGTGTAACTTTATCAAGTTATGGATGAGGTAACAACTGATAAGCTATAAACAGACTAGTGGAAAAAGGGCATCACTTCAACAAACACTATAACGGTTTCCTTGGTTCTATTTCACTTTGATAAAGGAGAACTAGACAGATATATCACTTACCTTGTACACATTCATTAATTTCTCTAATCACTGGTGGTCAAAATGAAACACTGTGCTTTTAAAACTTTAAACAGACAGGTTTATTTCTAAGTTCAAAAGTTATAGCAGAGTTCACAATCTCAAAAAGATTTACTATTAGTTGACAACAGTGTAAGATTTAAGTATTTCTTAGTCAAGATTAATTCACAAAACTTTAATTTATCAAGAAAGCAATTTGGTTAAGTAAAATTCAAACCATTAACTCTCACTCAAGTTTTAAACATATACCTGCTTAATTAAACCCAACACAAGTGTTCACCAAAATATTACTGACTGGAATCCATATATGTATTCTTTGAAATCTCAATAATAAGTAAGCACTGACAAAATGCTAAGTAACCACCAACACAAAACTTTGGAACACACTAATTATAAAATTAGAGTAATATGATGACACAGACATATAAGAATGAAATATGCAAAAATGGAAATATATCAACAGTAATTTCACTAAGACAAAAATATGTTTAAAGATTATATCAATCTTTCAAAAGATTACCTTCACTTTCAAAAAAGATTAAACTCACATCTTTCTAAGACTTTCTCATCGACAACACTGCCAAGTCACAACGATATGCATTTAGTAAGATATAGTTAGCAGCCACATTAAAACTCATTAAAGTTGTAGACATAAATCTGAACAACTACCCAGGTCTTCACTAAAACATTGATAATACAGATCAACACAAGTATTCACTTTTAAAGAGAGTACATTCACCTCTTAGTAAAATAATAACTCTCTTTTACTTAAAACATCACTTTATCTCTTAACATAATAAAAACCAGTAAACATCACATTACCTTTTACAAGTGGTACACCATTATACACTTTTCACAATGCTTGTAAAATACCAATATCATTCTTACAAAATATGTATACACTTCGTGGATGAATTTATCAAAACTTATACATATAGGAGAGCAACCAGTATAACACCCTTATACATGAGTGATAATTGAGAGAGAGAGAGAGAGAGAGAGAGAGAGAGAGAGAGAGAGAGAGAGAGAGAGAGAGAGAGAGAGGGAACCTATGCCAGTAACCCCTTTTGCCTAACTAACTGTTTTTCATTCAGTAATCCTCTTTTATCTTTTAAGCCCCCCCAGAATACTCAAAGAATACACGTAGGGGAATACACAGAACACTTTAATCCTCTTCTACAGAATACACAAAGAATACACACAGAATTCTAAGGCTAAGATGGAAATATGCCAGAGCTCTTATCTGTATGATAGACATCATCTGCTCACTCAAACCACCTGAGCAAACAGAAAGAAGTATTTTGGACCAAATCCCGGGTTGGCTGTCAACGTGTAACTTCACCTCTCTCACTTACTCATCCTTTCTACTCAGATTATGGAAACATAATAGACATAGACAAAGATAATAACCTCAGAATAGACACACAGAACAAATGCGTAACAAGCATTTGGCCAATAACTGTCAACTCATCAACAATAAGCAAAGTGGCCCTTGCCTTTCTTCTTCACCCCAAACAGCTGTGTCAATACAGGATGTAGCGATCTGATAATGGTTCAAAACTATCTCTCTCTGCTTGGCATGTTACAAATTTGAGTTCATAACACTCAGTATTCATTTTAATATACTGCACAATATAATAAACAAAAAAAAATCATATCAAAACATATTTCAGAATCACATGATACACAATTTATCTATAAGAAAAAACATTTTAAGATCATATTATCATATCTCACAACAAATGACGAATCTACAAGCAAAACATCAAAATTTCCACAGACATATATTTGTAGAATGGTTTTACATATTATAACACATTATAATATATATATATATATATATATATATATATATATATATAAATATATATATATATATATAATCCAAAAACTATTTAATAACACATATATTTTCATATATATTTACCGAAGGGGATTTTAGTTGATAATAAGTCCACTGTCCCGTTTCGACCCCAGGACGGTGGACTTATTATCAACTAAAAATTCCCCTTCGGTAATATATATGAAAATATATTATTTCGAGTAGAGCGAATTGATATTAAAGGACGTTTGTAACTTTCTGATTGTATATGAATCACGGTGATGTGATAAATAGTCATAAATATATATATATATACAGATGAACGGAGAAGGCGGGTGAATCAGCCAAAGTGATAAAACACACAGGGAGCAGGAACAGGAACAAAAATGGCGAAGTATTACAATTTATTCCGACGCGTTTCGCATTCAGCTGAATGCATCCTCAGGGTTCTGTACAATAAATAATGACCAATATAGAATATATATGAATTTGCAAGTTGTCTAAAAAATTATTTATACACTAATTAAAATGAAAACCAAAGCTTCACACATACATAAAAGTACACTAAAGACTGATACAATTACACAAGAAATTAAAAGCACATATGTTGATTAAAAGTTCAGAGAAAAATACACACAAAATTACAAAGTTAAGAAATATTTGAGGAGCACTGGGGGTTGACGTACCATGGCAAGAGATAAACAAAAACTAAAAGAATGTACACGAAAACAACAGGTTAAGAAAGGTACAAGGGCGTGGAGGTGGACTGGGTGTACTTTTATGTATGTGTGGATTTTTGGCTTTAATTTTAATTAGTGTATAAATGATTTTTTAGACAACTTGCACATTCATATAATTTATATTGGTCATTATTTATTGTATTGTGTATTATTATATATATATATATATATATATATATATATATATATATATATATATATATATATATATATATATATATATATATATATATATATATGTAATTCTAATAGCCACAATGCCCTCTTAACTTCTCGAATTTTAACGCTTTTTTGGATATGCTTGTAACTACGAAGCCGAAAATATCCAGACGGAAGAAATTGAAGAGCCTGTGAATGGCGGTCGCGAGAATCGAACCCGCATTACCATATTCACAAAGGTCACGTTGCCGACCTGGCTACGAGAAGGATAAAAAGTCTATCGCCTCTCGTACATGTACATACCTGTCGTTTTCAGATATATTTGTTAAGGCATTGTGGCTATTAGAATTACATATGTTCTCGTAAAAGTGACCAGTAGATTCTACATATATTTTCAGCCCAAAAGCAATAAAACGATTGCCCACTTGGCTACGATGGTGAGGATGGGTCTATTCCAGCTCTAACAAAATATATCTGAAAACGACAGGCATATGTATGTACGAGAGGCGATACACTTTATCCTTCTCGTAGCCAGGTCGGCAACGTGACCTCCTTGTATATGGTAATGCGGGTTCGATTCTCGCGACCGCCATTCACAGGCTCTTCAATTTCTTCCGTCTGGATATTTTCGGCTTCGTAGTTACAAGCATATCCAAAAGCGCGAGAATTCCGAGAAGTTAAGAGGGCATTGTGGCTATTAGAATTACATATGTGTCTGGTAAAGTGACCAGTAGATTCTACATATATATATATATATATATATATATATATATATATATATATATATATATATATATATATATATATATATATATATATATATATATATATATATGATTGTCACATATAAATGACAATACATCGAATAACATATGTGATGCCTGCCTAATACGTAAAGCAAGCTGGAGAGAGAGAGAGAGAGAGAGAGAGAGAGAGAGACTCGTTCCTTTTCCCCTCTTGAAATGACTATCACATGAGTGATTTCCCCTCTCCTTGTTTTGTTCACGATGTTTACAGGATTTCTGCTTCCCTCAGACATTTCATTTATCATTTCCTCTCAAAGGAAGATGCCAAATTGTTTTGAATAATGAATTCCTAATAACACGTTTTCTGGAGAGAAAAAATAATCATCAAGAAAAGGGTGATTGCTATTTGTGATTTTGTGGGGACCACGGGAAATGTACGTTGTTGCAAGAGCCTTCAAAGAGAACCTTCGTTTATTGAAGATTTTCTCGTCTTCGTGTTAGGACGAACTACACTCGGAAGATGGCAAAATACTTAAACACAAATATATCTGAAATTTGGGGAAAATAATTCATGAGAAATCATGTACGCATCCTAATGACACTCTACATGAATGGATTGATTGAATAAAAATACATTACATGAAACGTTGATTCGTTGAGTATGAGAGAGAGAGAGAGAGAGAGAGAGAGAGAGAGAGAGAGAGAGAGAGAGAGAGAGAGAGAGAGAGAGAGAAATTATGCAAAGCTGAATCGTTTCCATTTCGTTGGCACATATCCTCCACGCAAAGCAATCATATTTCCTTCCACTTGAAATGGCTCCTTTCCGTCATAAATATTATAGCAATTTCTAATAATGGATTTATTCGTCTATGCAATTCTTTTCATAATATCTGTCATGATTTATTTTGTCTACCATAAGGATAATTCTGTTGCTGGCAAGTTTACTGGTATTTGTTTTGTTATATTTGTAAGATTCATATTTCTGCATATAAGTTGGAAGACGGTATTTCCTAAGCAATTTCTAGTGATTACTTTTAAAATAGTATATTAATTGATTCATTGTTTCGTAAGTGAATTCAGTTTCTTGCATATTATCAAGTCATAATTTACATTTAAATTTCTTTTAATAACAACAATAATGCTGAGACCCGTTACTGTTACTGTAATTAACATTCATACGTATTTCAACTCTTGTCACTCATCTTCCAGGAGATTAATTTCCTGTGAGAATAATTTTTTCACGGCGCATTCGACAAGAGACCATTTTCTTTCATGGATGTCCTGATTATATACTGACCCTTCGGCCTTGTGCATAGTACCTTCCTAGACTCTAGAAATGTATTAAAGCGAAATGAAATGAAGTTGCAACAGATAATGTCAGTGAAAGCTTAATATTTATGCTCATTCCGTGGAGTATATTCCTCGGCAAATCTAGTACAAACTAGGAATGTAATATTATTAAAGCAACTGCTTAGGAGAGCTATGATTGTGGCAAATATATACGACCTACGCATTTTATTTCATTTTTATCTAGAATAATTTTTTAAAAATTCCATCGGACTCATCATGATAATACTATAAAGAGTTGGAACAAAATATTTTCCAATCTCATTAAAAAAAAAAATAAGCAACATATTTAAATGGTTGACGTGGATATTCCGAGATTTTAACGTCATTTGGTTTGCAAAGTAACCTTTTTGAAAACAAGTGTGCATCCGTTTTTGATCTGCTCAATAACTTGAAGGATAAAAAATATATATTGGGATTTTACGCATTCTTACTCTTGTGAAGTTTTGTACAGAAGAATATAGCATAGTCCATTTGGATTAAAGAGAAAACTTGGCATGGGGAATAGACATGTTTCATTATGCTAGTTTAACATAATATTGTACCAACGCACGATGAGCGGCCTTCGACAAATATTGACAATACACACATTCATGTTAAGCTTCATAACGAAATCCTCTTTCTCTCATTAGAGCATTTCCTGCATAACATATACCCCAAGTCCATTACTTGCCACAATTAATGCAGTAATTATAATGTAAATAAACACAGAATAAAGACCCATTCTACGAATAAAAAACATAACATTTCGCCTTAGTCTCCAGGCTCTGCGAAATTCACCCCTTTTCTTTCATTTCCCGTTATACTGTTGCATTTGTGTTTCATTTCCGTTCGTCTTTCAGCTTCCTTTGATTACCAGGAGATACACAAATGATCCGTCTCTCTCTCTCTCTCTTCTCTCTCTCTCTCTCTCTCTCTCTCTCTCTCTCTCTCTCTCTCTCTCTGTAAGGAGATATTCAGCAATGGATTTTAGCAGTCATCTGGGAATTTTGCTTGAACGCTACGAACATGTTCGTTTCTTTGTCTCTGATACTTTTTGCCTAATTGCATCTCTCTCTTATTTTTCTAATTACTTTCTGGCAAATTATAAACAATTCATCATTATTTAATGGCATACCAATTTATCATTCTTATCATCATTTTTCTTCCAGTGTTCCGGTTTGATATATTTTCATTAATGTTTCGTAATGAAGTTTTCGTCTACTAATTTTTGCCAGACTTTAAAGCCGTCTTCTATTCGCAACGATGCCTATATGCATTCATTCATACAACTTGAATTGAATGTAAAATAAAAATTCCTCTGATTACATAGTTAAGGATACATTTGCCCTACGAAACATCAGCGTTTTCCATTTTGCTCTTTATCCTTTTAACAAAGCTCATGGGCATTCGCCCTCCCCTGTTTGTTGCTTTCAAGATTAATATTCACGAAGGACAGAGAGAAAGGAAATATGCCTGTTTTAATTCTTCATATAGCATCCCCCCCTGCAACTTTTATTTTGCTCTGTCCCTGAGATTCAGTTCAGTAAATTTATCGCTTTACATCCTCCTGTTGTTTCTTTTATCAAAAAAATTTTTTTCTCTATGTTGCTGATACATATTGATATTTAGTAACCCTTCATAAACAAAACATTGTCTGCTATATGTGATTTTGGCTCCTTTTTCGTTAATTTTGGTTCTTCGACAAAGTTTTATCTTTATATTTATTAATGTAACTATTTTGCAGCAGCCTTCTGGTAATTTTAGCCCATTATTCTTGGTGTCAAACTTTAGGTAAAAGTGATAATAATTGTGGCAAAACCGAAGTCGATCATATTCTTCACTTTACCGCCAGAGATTTATACCAATGTTTACTTGCGAAGAAACTCTGGCGACGGGCTGTCCAGCACTATTCCGTACCTGACAGCATTTCAAGTTTGATCGCTGTAGAAGTGAGGTAAAAAATATGAACGAATTCTTGAATGCAAGAAACACCCACTTACTGACATAAAAGGCAACCTAATGTTTCATTTCCCATCTTCTCATTTAGATTTCCATAATAATCCATTATTAAAAAAAACGATAAATTTGTCTTGTCAGATATATTTTAAACAGAGTTTGCTGCCAATAAAAAAAACGCATTTAAAAATTTAAGAATAGATGTTGGCACTAAAGTCGAAGGCACTAAAGATAGTGCCAAACGAATGACTTCTTTCCGTATCTGGTGATGCCTTACATCCAGTGAACTTGCCGGATTCTGTTGTGTGAGTTTGTCACACTGAACGATTCCTTATATACAGGAAACGTGTAAATAATGGTATAAATTGCAACTTATTGCTGAGAGAGCATCTGTAGTGTGCCACGAATTTGGCTAAAAAAAAGGTCAGTCTTACTGGCAGAGAATTAGTTATGTTCTAAAACAAATCATTAAAAGAAAGGATCACTCTCAAAATATATGAATTAACAGCATCAATACAGAAGTGAGTTCAAACTGTATCAGCGCTATTGTATTATATAATATTCTTTAAGGGTGACCCTTTCTTTTACTGATCTATTGACGGAATCAACTACCAGTTTTAGAACTTGATAAATCCTACGTCAGTAAAACTGACGTATTTTTACCCAAATCCACAACCAACAAATATTTGCATTTAACCAATAAATTGCAATTTAGGTCAGTATTTGCCTGTTTCCTGTATTTAAGGATTTGTTTAGTATGACAACACACACAACAAAATTTGGTACCTTTATCGTGAATAAGGCATCATAAGATACAGAAAGAAATCCTTCATGTGGCACTATCATTACTGCCTTCCACCTACTGCCACCATATACAGGGTGTTTCGAAATTGAGAGCCCCCCCCCCTTTTACAGCATAAACTAAAATTGATATGGACAAAACAAAAGTAATTCCAGCACAGGTATTTATTTAAGTTTCTCTCTGAGTATTTAATATTTTGTGGCCTCCATCTTCCTGTACCACAGCCTGCATTCTTGAGGGGTATGATTTCAGCAAATCATAAAAAGCTGAGACTCAAACTCCATTTCCAAGTACTTTGGTCGCCTCTCTTTTTCAGGTCGTCGAGGCTTGGTATACCATCATAGTTCACTGTGTGCGCTTCAACACGATCCTTTAAGATACTACCAATGTTTTCACACACATTAAGGTCAGGAGCTACCTGGAAATTCACTTGACGAGAAGAAATCGATACCACTGTTTCAAGCAGCTCCTGTGTCTGAAGATCCTTGGAAACATGGTGCCTTATCATGCAAAAAATGTGACTACTTCAACAGATAATACATTTTCAGGATCTTTTGAGAAGAAATACTCCACCAGTAAGCACAGTTTCTCTAAGTATTCGCCATTCCATGACTGTCCTTTTTCTTTGATGATCCCAAACATTCAGGAAATTTCACAACTTGGCGATAGTGCATGTTATCGCTGATATCATCCAACTTTGCAGCCCAAATAATGTCAAGGCAACATGGAGAAAGTCAGCTTCATCCCAATCTTTAAGAGATGAACCACAAACCATGCACGTCTTCTCTCTGTTGCTGAGTGATGTTGAGCTTGTTGATAACATGAATGGCTTGATACAGATTTTTCAACTCACGATATACAGCACTATAACTTCTCTTCTTTACCCTTTTGTTTCTAGTTCAAGCACCAATTTACGTTAAAACAACTTGGTCTACCACTGTCTCAGCTATGATGTCTTTTGGCTCCTGAGAAAGGACTTTGGGCCTTCAAGATTCTCAACCTTTTCACGATGACAGTCATATGGTTTATGTTCCAGTTTCTTTTAACAAAGTTCATGTCTTTTTAATGTATTTAGCTATCCAGGAATGTAAATGAAGGATGCCAGCATCCCTGGCCTCTCTGAAGGTTATAGCCCAGATTCAGTCAATCCATCTGATTTCCTCTGAGTCTTAGTCATGGCTGTATCTAACTCTGTCACTCAGTCTGAAAATACAAGAAATATAAAATAAAAAATAGCTTAATAGAAACTTAAAATAATGTACTTGGAGATAGGTTATAGCAGAAAACTTCATAATTTCCATTCGTTCTTTGGAGGTGGGGGGCTCTAATTTCGAAACATCCGGTATTCTTCAGTCTCATATGTAGTTTTTTCTAGTTACAGCAGACAATAATTGTTGAAAATATATTCGTTTTTCATAAGGAATTATTATGGAAATCTAAATAAGAAGATGCAAAACGGAACAAATATTATTCTTCATGAAACAGACGATGTGAAAATGAACAAGAGGAGACTCTTTAAAAAATAACACAAAAAAGGACACTGATAAAATAGCATCATTAAGCAGAACGTAATGAAAGCGAGCATGTCAAAGCTTCATTTTGTAAAATGTTATGAAATGGGGCTTCATTAAACAAAGATAAGCAGGAGGGTTCTTCAAAGACTAAATTTTAACAGCACGTTGAGAAAGCAAA